>NC_057800.1:635438882-635720748 GCF_018294505.1 Triticum aestivum | reverse complement strand
CTCCCGATCAACAGGACCCCCATTTCGACTGTAGGAGGTCCGTTTCCTCCGTTTTGCGGTACGCTACACCCCTCTCGATCAACAGGACCCCCATTTCGACCGTAGGAGGTCCGTTTCCTCCATTTTGCGGTACGCCACACCCCTCCCGATCAACAGGACCCCCATTTCGACCGTAGGAGGTCCGTTTCCTCCGTTGTGCGGTACGCCAGGCCTCGTTTCCATTGCCTCTTCCATCCAAGCCCTCCCGATGAACACGACCACGCATTCCGTTCTGACCCATGAACACGACGACGACGCTGTTTCTCCGTTCCGACCCATGAACACGACGACGACGCTGTTTCTCCGTTCCGACCCAGCCATGTACACGAGCCCTCGCCGTACGTATGTGCGAGTAGGCGTTCGAGACCCCGCCCGTATGTACACATACGTGGCCGTATTTTCTTTCTTGCACCCTGGCCGCTGTACGTACGTGTACATGCTACGTGCGTGCCTCTACTATGACACGTGCGCGCCTCTACTACGACACGTGCGCGCCTCTACATCGACCAGTATGTACGTACACGTTTGCGACCAGAATGTCAACGCTACGTACGCTTCGACCAGGTGGGTCCCGACTGTAAGGCAATTCCTTGCCTGCGAAGATGTAGCTGGTGGGTCCCAGCAGTCAGGGGGCGAATCGGTTTTTTTGCCCGGACGCACTTCCTTGCGTGCGAAGATGTAGCTGCTGGGTCCCAGCAGTCGGGGGGCTGGTGGGTCCCAACAGTCAGGGGGGCGAATCATTTTGTTTTTTGTTTTGCCCGGATGCACTTCCTTTCGTGCGAAGATGTAGCTGGTGGGTCCCAACAGTCAGGGGGGCGAATCGTTTTTTTGCCCGGACACACTTCCTTGCGTGCGAAGGTGTAGCTGGTGGGTCCCAGCAGTCAGGGGGGAAACGTTTTTTCGTGAAATACGGTGGCCCGTCCAGTGGGTCCCTGCTATCAGGTGGAGGAATTATTATTTTCCGCGTAATAAGGAGGCACTTCCTTGCTGCTGCCGTGGACCTAGCTATCAGCCTCTCCACGTACAGTCCACGTCCGATGGAAGTCGTTCCTTGACCATGTTGACCACGCCGCGCCGAGAGCACCGGGGCGGTGGACGACGGCGAGGACTAGGAAGGGGACGACGGGGAGCCGGGGAAGACGCGACAGTGGAAGCCCGCACGCGCGGAGAGGAGTACGAGAGTTCACTGGTTCGGCTGCGGTGTGAGGCTGCCGTCGCCGCAGGGCCTGGCCAGCGGTGGGAATAGTAGGGGGCGGTGAGGCCTCTGCGGCAGCACAGCCGGCCACGGGAGGCAGGAGCATGCGGCACGACCGGCGCTGCTTTGGGCGGCTGGAGCAAGAAGACCAGAGGTTGAAGAAGCACTGCGGCCGTTGGACGGACATCGTATGGTCAATGGAGCTAGAATCGTTCATATTGACTAAGTTGACAAAGCCCTTCGTCCCCGTCAACTTAGTAGGCCCACAAGTCAGCCTCCCACCAAGGTGGGTCCCAACTAGCCGGGGGAGTATTCATTTTTTTGTGCGTAATAAGGAGGCACTTCTGGTGGGTCCGAGCTGACAGCGGGGGGAACGTTTTTTCGCAAAATACGGTGGCCCGTCCAGTGGGTCCCAGCAGTCAGGGGGAAACGATTTTTTTCGCAAAATACTGGTGGCCCGTCCGGTGGGTCCCTGCTGTCAGGTGGAGGAATAATTATTTTGCACGTAATAAGGAGGCACTACCTTGCTGCGGCCGTGGACCCAGCTGTCAGCCTCTCCATGTACAGTCCACGTCTGATGGAAGCCGTTCCTTGACCACGTTGACCACGCCGCGCCGAGCGCACCAGGGCTACATATAATAATTTATATATAGCTCATGGAAACTTCTTATGCAATTTATTGCAGTCGTTTTTTTGGCTGGCCAGGGCCAATTTCACATATTTCTATGGGTTCCAAACTATTTTTAATACCGAAATGTCCAACCAGATTTAAAGTACTTTGAAGATATATTTAAATTAGGTTAAATAGGAATATGAAAATGTGATAAAATTCAGAAATTATAAAGTAATTGCCAAATTGTCATCTGTTTTTATATTTACAACCCATTTCATATTACTTTCAAGATTTGCAGGTGTCTTGAAAGAGTTGCAGCCCATCAAGGCGTAGAAAAATAAGTAGGCCTGGATTGGGTATTCTTCAGAAAAAATAAACTGGGCTCATTTTCACAAAGAAAAAATAGCTGGGCTGGTCACATGGTGAACATAAAATATAAGCCTGGGCTAGACGGGCCACAGCCCAGTTCAAACCCTGCTCCGTCTCAACAATACCAAACAAAAAAATACTGCTCGAGTAGCTATGTCCCAGGTGTTAGCCGATCTTGTGTTGTTCTCTTGTCTATTGACTATATACGCTCACAATGTCGTGGGTCCCAGATGTCAGGAAAATACTAGGAGGAAGCATTTTATTTTTCCATACGCTGACGTGGTGGGCCCCTATTGTCATCCTCTCCACGTACTTCTGCCGACTCCTATTGTTTGTTGACCATGTTGACAACGCGAGAGGGCGGCGCCACGACAAGTGCACCAAAGCGCGCGGAGGATGTCGGCATTAACGATTTAGGAGACGGTGGGGCGGCGATGCGTGCGCTGAGGCGCAGCCAGCTGTGGGAGGCGGAAGCAGGCGGCCCCGCCGGCGCTGATTTGGTTTTGGCGGCTGGATGAAGACAGGACTGAAGAAACACGACAGGCTGTAAAAGCAGCAGGAGTACTTAACAGCCTTAACTGAAACCAGCAGGGCACTTAACAACCAAAGCTGAAAGCAGTATGAGTACTTATACAGGTTCAACCGTACAAAGCACGCCTCAAACAGTGCTACTTTGCCTACAGTTAACCAAGGGTGAGGCCGCCAAGCCCCAGGACAAGGCCCAGACGCCACCCCGTGCATCCACAACCTTCTGAAAGCAGCTTCATCTCGCAATGTGGTCAATAAATAGGATATTCACTTTAGAGCCATGTAAAAGCATGAACATAATCTTCTGTCCTATTCTCCAAGATGGACGGGCCTTCATTATTTGAGACCACCCATGAATAAGTACCTTTTCACCTCCAAGGGGAATTGAGTAGGTCGACATATACATCATGTTGTGACCAAGCGCAAGTCTGACCCGACCATGGTCAGGCATCTATATAGGAACAATAGAACTCAACAGTTCCTGTTTCAAGAAGATCACAACTATAAAACTGTGTATAAGCAATAGTTTATGAACAACATATATAACAGAAAACAGCTCGTACCATAAGTTTCTCGACACAGTTGGACCTGTTCAACGAGTGCAGCAGTGGCACACATATCCCACGTGGCATTCCACCATTGAAACGCCCCACAAGGACCTCAAGACGATCAATAAAGTGTAGGAACTTGTGGATGTCGATCCAGTCAACTTCAGTGCCATTAGTAACAGCCGAGTTATTACAGAGTAACAAACGAGCATACTGCTTAACTTTGAAAAAACCTACACGTGCCACCAATTATAAGAAAATATTAGTTAGAAGTAGCATCTTCGTGAGAGATTCGTTGCTACTTCTAAAGTTAAATTGTGATTAGTTAGACAGAATAGGTGGATTAAGAAGTAATCGAGGCAACAAGCAAGAACCAGATACAAAACTAACATGGATGAACAATTGGAACGACGTCGGGGTGGAAGATCGCAGTGAAGATGAGACCAGGTTCTGGTATTTCCATCAACATTCGTGCGCAAACTTTTAGTCCGTAACACTTGAGAAAGTTTATCCAAGTTCAGCCATAAAAAAAGCAGCGATCTTCTTGGTTCATGAACCCAACTCGGAACTTATATCCATGGCTTGTCTTCACTGTGACCATTAAACTAGTGTATTCAGTTATGGCAAGGCCGAGCATCTTGAGTACATGTGTTCTGGCAGAGCAAATAATACACTGCAAGAAAAATAATATGAGAACACAGCATGTTCAAAAAAAACCCACCCTCCCGGATAGAAAAGAGGATTCTAGGAACATATTGTGCGTGTTTCAAAATGTTGTGTTAGGATGAGAAGGAACAAGTGTGGCGTCTCGCCGATGGCGCAGAAACCTGTAGGGTACTCGCACTTTGGGCACTGCAAATGAAACACACTAGATTCAGTAGGAAGAAAAATCCATCAACGGTGGCGGCTGCCATCCTAGGATTACCTGCGACCAAGGGACTTGGGTTTATCGGGGATGGATGAAGAATTCGTACCTGGTTCTCCATGAGAAAATCCTATGTAATCGCCGAGAGGGGGTTTTCTCTGAACAAGCAGACGAGGGAGAAGGGGATTCAGGCCTAGTGAAATATTGCCGCTTCGTCCGTCCAGCTTACTGCTAAAGTTGGAAAGGGGGGGTTGTGATTTGACGGCTCATTGGGCATTACTGCGGCGCTACGACCGGGGGTGTGTCTACAGTGAAGTTGTGCACTCTAATTTGTGCATATGGCATGTGGACCCCGTTGCCGGTTGCCCCACATATCAGTGAAAGGAAGTAGAAAGACAGGAGTAACTAGTTACACATAAATATATTTTTTGACAGAGAGATACTCCCTCTGTAAAGAAATATACAACTCTTTTATATCACAGACTCACCTTGCCGAGAAATATACTCCCTCTGCAACACACGGGCATTATGGGGGTTCAGCTGAGAATATAATACTCAGATAGGCTCAGGGTTCTGGACTTTGGGTCGCACGCCGACCCTGCATGTTTGGGGGCCCATGTGTTCTACCTCAGCGCTTTTCATATTGCAAGCGATCGGTACGACGCTGGTTTTAGATGTTGTAGCAAGGCGAATACACAAAATTGAATAAAGCACGACAGTTGTTGGAATGAAATCAAACGACAATTCCTAACCAGCAATCAGAGTTGCAATTCTATCAACGATATACCATGTGATAAATAATACTGTCGTACTACTTATACACACAAGACACTTGTTTCACCATGCCAGATTATTACATCAAAATCTCTCAGAGGATAGATCAGTTCGGCAGTTGCGTGCTGCTAATTTCAAAGTTGATTTGGACCAGCTCTCCTTGCCGAGAAAGTTCGATTTTGACATCATCCCCTACCGCAAGATATGATTTAGATTTGAACCTTGACCATCCCTTAGCATCAATCATCATGCGACCATCCTTTGTACTTACGGTATATTGAGAAGGTTCATTCACACCAAGGCTGCGCATGGTAAGAGAAACTTGACCGCGGTCGCCCGGATTGTTGAAGGACTCCCTCGTTGCTCTAATTCTCTGTTTGCAAACAAGAAGACATACCCAAACAGTTAGATCAACATAGTGAATCATGTGAAACAACATGGAAAGAAAAAAGAATGAAGCACTTGGCCGGCCAATGCTTACCAAGAAGGTGGACATGTCGGTTTTTGTAAGGACTTTGGTATATGAAGTGCGAACTGCAGCCCAGTCTGTTGCCGGTGCAACTGCACGGGCCGGAGCAGATGCAAGTGCAAGTGTTGGTGCAGGTGCCGAAGCCGCTGCTGCTGCCGGAGATGGTGCTCCTTGTAGAGCTGGTGCCGGTGTCGGAGCAGGTGCCGGTGTCGATGCCCGATCCTCCGGTAGATCAGACTGACCCGCTGACGCGGTCGGTGCCCAATCCTCAGCTGGATCAGACTGAGATGCTGCCGCTATCAGTGCTAGAGCAACTGCCGGTGCTCGATCTGTGCGAGACAGCGGCGATCCTGTCTGGTCTGCTATGATCAGCTTTCTAACTTGACTAGGATCCGTGACCGTGATCCAGTTTTTTTCTTCATTTCTTTTAAACGCGAGAAGGACTAATTGTGGCGTTTTTGTTAAACCAAACTGCAGTTCATCATAGGGATTCAGCTTGTACTCAGACAACAGACTGATCCAATTTTTTCTAGTAATATAAGTGATGGACAGTGCCTTCGTTACTGGCACGACATAAGAAGTGAAACCTGCAAAAATAGCCATCGTAGAGCAAACCAAACAGTTTATTCTGTGATGAATGTCACATGGCAAAACTTGCATCGTAAAATTGCAGGAAAAGAGAGAAAACATAACATTAAATCAATAAGATTTAGACAGTAAATCAATAAGATTTACTTGATGTGACACGAGTGAATCCTTACCAGGAAATCACTATGTTGAAGTACTAAACAGAAGATTGATCGTCCAACTACGCGTGGCATGCAGGGGCCCTGCCTCCTCCCGCAAGCAGGACAGTCCAAAGGTCATGACAAATCGTATGGACCGAGCATCCATGGGACTGGAAATCCTGGTGGGTGCGATAAACCCTGCAATGCATACAGATATTGGAGTGTAACCATAATTGATAAACCATCCTCACAAAAAATATGATCTGGATACTTCAAAATATATAGACTGAATTGAGTGGACAGACATTAACATAGACCGTTCTCAGGACTGACCACACACCAAAAGCGGTAGTACTAATAAACAATACAGGGTTCACAAACACAAATCAAGTACTAAACAATAGTACTTACTACAGACAAGCAAAGTTGCACTAACTAAACTCTGCAGACTATTTCTTGCCACCGACCTATGGGATGAACCCCGCATAACTGACTAGGCCATGGACTTCGTGTGAGATGTCTACACGCACCATCACCATCTTGTCAACCTTGGAGAACCTAACAGAGTGGTCTTTCCACTCATAAACATGATGATGAAGACATGCCGCATCAGATTTGTTGGGCAGCTTTACAAGAACCACACCCTTCATAATCGAAGGCATAGCCAGGAAATTGTTGTGGTCAAGTACAGCCTCGAGAACACGCCTGACAACAATGCTACAGGAAAACACTAGTTCAGGACACGTGGCGACAAGGACACAACAGCTGGATAGTTCAGCAGTAGAACTCATCATCAGGTCTTCCAGTTCACACGACATGACTTTGAGAACTTCATCTCCACCGCGGACCTGGTTCTAATTCAAACAAAAACCATATTTTATTACTACCTCCGTTCAGAAATATAAGATGATTTTCGATATTATACTCCATATATGACTACGTATATGCATAGAAATGAGTGAACAAAGACACTAGAACATGTCTTCAAAAGCATGAGAGCAGAGGGATTACATGCAAAATCCATAACACAAGTTACTGAGGCAAATATACCATCTTAAAAGGTAGCATTGATGTTCATAAAGTACTCCCTCCGTCCCAAAATTCTTGTCTTAGATTTGTCTAGATACGGATGTATCAAGTCACATTTTAGTATTAGATACATCCGTATCTAGACAAATCTAAGACAAGAAATTTGGGACAGAGGGAGTAGTTGAAAGTAATCTATAAGAAATCAGTGTCAACCTCTCGCATGTTTTGGTCAAAAGAGGAATTTAGAACCGTCATTTGGCACACAAAAATCACATGCAAGATCACCCAGAAAGTTGTACTACTAGTACTAGTACTGCGTGTTAGATGAAAAAACACGATCAAGATCGAGAAAAAGATCGTCAAGAAGAGATATTACCTGGACTTGCTTAATGAGGGATCCCGGAGAGGGGGCTTGGATAGGGCGATGGCTTTGAGCTTGTCTGCGGTAGTCTCGGCAGGGTGCTTGCGCTTCTTCCTACCATGAGCCTCAACGGTTTTGGCCGGAGCCATAGACATCACTTCGGCCGGTGCTCCAGCGTCCATCAAGAAACTGTCAAATAGAAATAAAAGAAAAGAAACCATAATCACAAACCCAAAAGAAGAAAAGAGAGGGAGTTATAGGATCAGTCTCGGGGTTGCAAGACCGGGCCTTGGCCAGAATCAACACCATTGATGCGCTCACCTTTCCTTCTTTGGGAGAGGAGAACAATGGCAGAAGCAGGTCGGGGTTTTCTTAAAGAAATGAGGAACAAGATGAGGCAGAAGCGAGGGTTGGGTAGAGAGGAAGCTGAGAGAGAAGAGTGAAATGATGGTTGCTTCGTCCGTCCAACTTACTGCTGGAAAGGAGGGGGTTTTGTGATTTGACGGCTCATTGGGCATTACTGCGGCGCTTCGATCGGGATAGTCTACCGTCACTCTACTATGGAGTAATTTAGCGCATGGCTGGTGGACCCCGATGCTGGCTGGCCCACACATCGGCGAAAGTGAGTAATTTAGTGCATGGTTGTAGGAGGATCCGCACGGTAGAGCGTGTCCACTGTTTTTCAAAAGAAAAAATGATTACAGCAAGCGTTTCCACTCTTACGACGGAGGAGTGCGAAACACGGCAGCCACTTGAACATACACAGTGCTCCTACTACTAGGCATGTGCAGTGGTTCATACGTCAGTACTACACAATCTTGTTGCTAGTGTAGTAAGATATGACGATAACAAATGATGTTGTGCGCATGTCAACTACTCCTATATGTAACAAATACATGAAGAGGAAACAACTATATTGAGATGAGAATGCAACCAAACACCCACACGCTTTGTGCTACAGTGACTGATCTGCACCGTCTGAGTTTGATCCAACGGTCATGTTGCGCCGAGACATGGACATGCCCATGCAAAGGGTGCCTAAACACCACCGAAGTCCCTCTGTTTCTTGAGGCGCACGACGTTGGTGATGCAGGGTGCAACCGCCCGCAGAGCCCGCTCCCGGTCGACGAGAGCCAGCTCGTCAAAGACGGTGTCCAATGGCACGAATGGATTCCGGTGACGGAGCCCTGAAAGGATTCGCCCGGCAACGGCGATGGCAGCCCGCAACCCCTCCTTGTCCAGCTCAGCCCCCACCATCGCACAGAGGCGGCTCAGCTCCTCGGAGATATAGGTGAAGAAGGAGACCAGGTCAGGAAGCCGCGGCTCGTTGAAGTTGACCGGGTGGTCGAACGGGTTTAGCCCGACGGCCGGCATCGTCGCACTGGCACGACGGTAGGCATCGCGCAGCCGCAACACGTGTGTGGCAACTTGGTTCACCAAGTGGCTGAGGCGATCCTGGACCTCGTCACGATCGGCCCGCTCGCGCTCCAGCCGGCTCCCCTGACGGCCTATCGTATCTCCCGCTTTCTGCAGCAACAACGCCGACGCCTCGAGCATCTTTGTGGTGGACGCCTGCCGCTTTTGAAGCTCCGTGAACTCCCGCACATAACAGAGGAGCATGGCACTCCTCTCCTCCTTGACCTCACGGAGCTCCACGTCCTTGGCCCTGAGCTCCACATCCTTGGCATGGAGCTCCTGTGTCAGGAGCCTCACCTCGGACTCCGTGATCTGTTGCGCCACCATGGCACCAGGTAGAAGCAATGGGGAGAGGAAGCAAAGGGGGTGAAACGGCTAAAAGGCAATGCAATCTACGGGAAGGCGGAGGGAGCGGGGAATCTTTTGGTTTTCACCACGGTAAAACACCAGTCGACGACTTCTCACATCAAGGAGCGGTGGGTTTTTACAGGCGGAGTCATCATGACTAATTGCTGCCGCGCCTGCTCCCATCAATCAAAAAATTAAAAATCCTGCCGCGCCTCCTCCCGTCTATCCAAAAAAATAAAAATCCTGCCGCACCCAAACACCAGAGCAACGCCGCGGTGGATATTTATATTTACCTACCGGCAAGTAGATAAAAAAAGGGGTGAAAAAACAAATGTGGCGGCAGCCTAGCTAATCGGTCGAACTAGCCCAACTAGCTAGCCACCGTGCTTCACTGATGTACTCGACGGGAAAGGTGGTCTTTCGTGATTTGATGACTCATTTACTTGCTTCGGCGCTACGATCGAGGAGGACCCAGAAAACGTGCGGTAGGGCGTCCCACGTCAGGAAGAATATATGTGTGCACCACCCGGGAGGACCCCGAAACCATGCGGTAGGGTGTGCCATGTCTCGGCACGGAGGAAAAATGTGCGTGTAAAAATATACTGTATCAGACGTAGTACCTATGGTTCGACCTCGGGACCCAGCTAGTCGATCGAAAACACCCCACTAGCCACATAGCTTCATCATGCAAACATGGCACGGAGGATAGATGTGGTTAGCTCCGTCTCGACTAGCCACAACGTCTCTTGTTCTAGGCGATTCTTTTATTTTCCAAGCTTTTTTTAGTTGTAATAACACCACAGCAAGCTAGCGCCGCTCTTCGTGTGTGCCCATGCAAAGTTTAGACAATGGAGAGAAGAGAGATTGAGATCGCAGACCTGGGACCCACCAGTAAGTGAGACAACGGTCATGCACGTGTTGACGAGGCACTCCCTCTACTCTACTCAACGAAAGTACTGTATAAATAAAATCAAGTTATGGGACAAAGCCAACAACCGTTCATTTTTTCAGGCTATCGACTTATGCTTTGTAGTCCAGGTTGCCAGTTTGAATCTCGTCTTTCAGATTTGTTAGTTTTAGGTCCAAATTTGATTAATGACAAGTGGGACCCCCGTGTGTTGTTCCGATATTTCAGTGTAGGATGGTTTTTTTGAACAAACACTTTGCGCGGTTAGACAAGTAACAGCACGAGTTACGCGTATTTTGCAAGTTTACGAACAAAAATGACAGCGGCATAGAATATCACATCCACCCCGCAGCTTAGATACTATGGTGATACGAGTTTTTACACCGTTGGAAGTGAGATCCAATGGCTTGGGAGTAGTCTTTGTAATTATGCGCAATTTCCAAACTCTCCAAAGGTTTTTTGCAAATAAAACATTTAGGCCTCGTGTGTGCCGCTGCATCTTCGATCCAACGGCTCCCCGGTGCTCATATTAGGTGCTCCCCATAGCTTAATTACCCGCTACGGTGATATGAGCATCTAGGTCGTATGATCAGTGATCAGATGGCACATGCATAGTACTTGTACTTTCTGCGGATTTCCCAAACTCTATCAGCCGTATATTGCAAAAACATTCAAACCTCCTATTGTGGGTCGTTAGTTCTCAGTGAACTCGTATCACCATAGAATCTACGGTGCGGGAGCACCTCATACTCTCCCGTGCGAGAAAACATAAGGTGCTATCGTAGCTTGGATGCTACGGTGATACGAGCTTGGAGGTTGTTTGATCTGAGATCCAATGGCATCTGAGCAGTCTTTGTGCTTGTAAGCAGTGGCCGAACTCTTTTGGGGCTTTTCTGTAAAAAACCATTCGAACCACCGAGGAGGTGTTGGGTCACAAATCCAACGCCTCCGAAGAGCTTGTATCACCAAAGCATCTAAGGTGTGGTAGCACATGATATTCTTACATACAGGAGAATATGATGTCCTCCTTCATCTTAGATGCTACGGTGATATGAGCTTCGAGGTCGTTGGATATGGGATCAAAGGGCATCTAAGTAGTTTTTGTACAAATTGTGTGCAATTCTCAAACTCATCAAGGTTTCCTGCAGAAATATTAAGACACATCATGTGAGCTGCTATATCTCAGATCTACAAGCTCCAAGCAACTCATATCGTCATATAGCATCTAAGGTATGGGGGCACATGATATTCTCCCGGGGAGGAGGGGTGGGGGTGCACAACCAATCGGTGGCTGGGAGGGTGGGGACAAATATAATTCAAACAACCCTAAACAAAGCTCCACAATTTTATCTAAGGTCGAGGGGTTGACCCCCGACAATCATAGCTCCGCCTAAACAGAGCATTTGCATGTACTGTAGTAATAGACTTAATATTCATGTTTCAATTTCATGTTCATTTTAAATATTGAACTGAGGACCATGGATGTCTTACATTTTACTCCCTTCGTTCCCAAATATTAGTCTTTTTAGAGGCTTCAAATGGACTGGCACATACGGATGTATATAGAGATATTTTAGAGTCTAGATTCACTCATTTTACTCCGTATGTAGTCACTTGTTGAACTCTCTAAAAGACTAATATTTAGGAATGGAAGGAGTATTTTTGAATTCGTGTCATACATGCATGGTTTGGAAAAATAGATGCACTATACTTATTGGATTGTTGTTGTGTTCGTGTGTGTGTCTCTCTCTCTCTCTCTCTCTCTCTCTCTCTGTGTGTGTGTGTGTGGTCATATGCTTGATACATACAAAGTTTTCTCACCTCCATGTTGTTCATCTTTTAAATTTGAATTTGCATTGGAAAACTTACTAGGGATACCATGAAATGTGAAATCCATGTTGACATCACTATATCACAAACTCACTCTAATTCAACAACTCGTCATAAATCAATTACCACGTTGAGATTAGTATTTGCAAGTAAAATACGGGTATTGTAATACACATAGATTTGTTCGGAAATTTAAAAGGTTCCTTTCATATTCTCGAATGGTAGGACCCAACGGCGTACCAGCCAGACCTTGGCTCGTGTTGATCCTAAAAAAATGCGGGCTCGTGTCCTTCGGTGGCGTGCGTGGTACGCACATTAGGCAACCCCATTACCCCAACCAGTCGAGCCTCGGCGTTTCAAGTCGAAATATCTGGCGGCCAGAATTCCATCCCTAGTAAATTCCCCTCATGTCCCCGGTCCATAATGACTACCGATGAACAACGAATGGATGCTTTAGTAACTAGACAACGTTACCTGCCGTGCCGAGCACGGTTCAATTCCCTCGGTCGCCGCTCGTTAAGGTCACCCGTCAACTGCATTGCCTAGTACTACTACTACTACTACTACACCAGGATGAGCACAGAATTGAGCCCGTTTGTTCGTGCCTAGTACTTGAGTTAATATATCAGGCAATGCACTGGTACGGAAGGATTATCCTTTTACTCTGCATATATAACTTATCTGAAGTCTAACTAAGCAAAATGTTTGAACAAATCCTTTCTTAAGAAATACAACAGGACTGATGTACGGCTTGAAAATTTATTGCATGATGCAGGTTATGATATAGTTTCGAATCCTAGATCTTAAATTTCTGAAAATCCAAAAGTGAGCATAAAGTCTTGAAACTAAGCATGGTCACGTGATATGGCACAAATATTACTTCGTAAATTTTTTCTTCAATTTGAGACAAGCTGCTTATGACAAGTTGCACAAATGAAGAGCCAAGGTATTTTGGAAGAAAGACCTGTCACGTTAAGGTGAACGCTTTCACTATTGAACCCGTGGGCGCTTACGTGCCGCCATGAGTCCCCGCTTCTCATCGGCAATCGGCAGGTGCCGTCCGAGCAAGCGTGTGAGTCGACGGGAGGCGTGCGAGCAGACCGCTGCGCCGGCTGTCAGGGAGGCGTGCGAGCAGACCGCTGTGCAGGCTCACCGGGAGGCGAGCCCTTTGACCAGGCTCCGCCGCCCACCGTCGTCCCAACTGCTCCCACTTTTAATGTCGCCGGCGCCGCAGTTTAAAATCAACCCCGCACTACCCGGTACTCCCTCCTTTCCGGTTTATAGGGCTTATCTCAAAATATTAGTTTTTCCATTTTATAAGGCTCAATTTTGTTGTTTCCCATCACATGTTCAGATTCCAAGGTAAATTAAATCATTGCATGCAAGTATTAAGAGAAAATTGACCAATGCATGTAATTTATGCATGCATGCATTGCAATTAATGCATTGGTAAACATATTTTTTGAGAAAAACAAGAGCATTAATTGGGTGCTTTTGCAAACTACAAAAAGTATTCCACCACTCACCATCTACCTTGGTTGGTGAGATTTTTGAATTGAGCCTTATAAACCGGAAAGGAGGGAGTATCGCTACAATCCTCTCTCTTCCTCTCCGATTCTCCTGTCGTCTACCTCCAACTAGCCTGACCTAAACGTACGCCATGCCGCATCACGATGGTCTGCCCTTAGTGTTCCAGTTTCCTGAGGAAGACACCCAGCCGGAGTCTCAAGAACATAAGGCGCTTTGGGACGAGCTTGAACTGGCCTTGCGGGAAGACGCCGCGCCTGTCCCCGCTCCCGTTCCGGCTCCCGTCGCCCCGACTGCGCCAGCGCCCATCCCCGTGGCATTGATGGGCTGGGAGCCGCACATTGTCGCCGAGCTTGATCCCACGGGGTTCCACGAGGTGCCCGCCGACTTTCACGCGCCCGTGCACCTGCCAGCGCATGCGCCTGCGCGTGCACTGACGCGCACGCCCGTGCCGGTGCCCGTGCACCTGCCAGCGCCTGCGCCTGCGCGTGCACTGACGTGCGCGCCCGTGCCGGTGCCCGTGCACACGAATGTCTCCGCCGCGCCGTTGACAGCGCCTGTCCCCGCGCGGGTGCCAGTGCCCCCCTCAGCGGCATGGATGGCCGCCGTCGACCGCTTTCTTGCACCAACGCCAGTCGCCTCCTCCCGCCAGTCGACTCGCTCCGAAGTCCAGAACATTTTGGCCTTCCTTGAAGCTAGGCCAACGTCCAGGAGTACGCCAACAACGGCGCAAGACGCCGCCGTCGCCGTCGGTCAGTGGCCCGACGACACACAGAGCACGGCAGAGGAGCCGCTTCCCACCGCGAGACGCCCCCGCCGCCGCCGCGTAATCTAAATTTGCCATGAAAAACGTTCGGATTGCCATGCTTAAAATCCGAACGTTTATCATTTCCGTTTATTTTATATCGATCGTCGTATAATTTAAAGTCGGAGTCAGACTGAACGAAATGTATGGTTTGATCGATTGAATGTTCTGCTAGAGCCGTATCAAATTAAATATAAAACGTCATCAAGCCACATGTATTCCTTGTCATCCAACGACCTAGACTGCTTCAATGTCGAGCGCTCAACACGTTTAGCGTGCAGTTAATTTCATGCCAAAAATAGTGCTAATCACATGACAACACGCAAATAATATCCTAGTAGTTAATATCCGCATGCACTTAATATACATCCAAATTAACGTGCATTGCACGTACACACTGACTAGTGCTGCTAGTACGTGAAACTGGTGCCGTGACTTGTGAACGCGTCCAGATATGGTCAACGGCAACATCGCCCGCGAGTTCTTCCTGTTTGCCCGTGCGTCTAAACGCAGAAGGGGAGGAGAGAGAGAGCACACATGGAACCCACCAGTAAGTGAAGACGTGTAGATATATTTTGTGCGTGGGAGGAAGCAAGGTCAACCGATCACATAGGGTCGCCGTGCGATCGAAAGAGTGAGACGGGTTGGAGAGAGTGACCTAGATAGACGATGTGCGTGAGAGAGTATACAATGTGAATAGGTCGAATTGGGCTCAAACATGGTGATATATCGTTTTTGTCCGAGAAAGAGCGAGGTCAATCGAGACATACGGAGAGAGAGAGAGAGAGAGAGATTGAGTGAGCGTGGCCCACCATGAGGTCGAAAGAGTGGTGGCGGCTTGGATGGCTGACCTAGATAGACAATCTGTGTGAGAGAGTATAGAGTGTGTCGATCGAGGCCCGAACAGGGAGATATATCATTTGTGTGTGAAAGAAAACGAGGTTAAACGAGACTCGGATAAAGAGAGCGAGATTGAGCGAGTGTGGCCCGCCGTGCGGAAGAAAGAGTGAGACAGTCTCGAGGGAGTGACCTAGATATACAACGTGCGTGCGTGCGCATGCATGAGAGGTTGGGGAGCTAGATACGCAATGCATGTATTTAGCGCGAGAGGGTGAGAGGGAGAGGGGGAGAGAGATCTCGGCATGGGGTGCAATGGCGGGTGTGTGAGGTAAATACATTTGGTAACAGAGTGGAAAAAGGGGTTGTGTAGTTGAGAGACTTAGAGATCGAAACATGGAGAGAAAGAATGAACGTGTGTTGGAAACCGATAGCTTCCTAAGGTGGTTAGGAGAGGAAGATTGACCGATACAGGAAGTATGTAGCGTTTGTGCGGGGGGGGGGGGGCTAAAAACAACATTTGAATGTACATAGTACGAGACTTAATATCGATGTTTCAATTCGGTGTACATTGTAAGATTTGAACCGAGGAGCAGGCATACGGGTAATTATTTCGAATTCGTGCCATACTAAGTTTCGAAAAGTTGACATTGACTCAGTTTGTTGTGCTATTTTGTAGGTCATATGTTTGAATCCATCCAAAAGTTTTCTCACTACCATGGTGTTCATCATATACATATGCATTTGTATTAAAAAAGTAGCATGGATACAGTGAAATGCGAAATCCACGTTAGAATTGGAGATCGCTACGTGACACACACTCTAATTCAAATAACTAACTACGTGACACACACTCTAATTCAAATAACTAATTATGTGAGACACACTCTAATCCACGTTAGCGTGGGTACCGTTTTGATTTTTTTTCAAATAACTCCTCATTAATTAATTTATAGTACTCCCTCTGTTCACTTTTATAAGACCTTGAAGACATTTCAGACAATGTGCAAAACAGTTCATTTTAAGTTGTTTGAAACGACTTACAAAAGTGAACGGATGGAGTATCTCGTTTCGAATGACTAATTATTGCAAGGAAAACACGGGCATGGTAATACATACAGATTCGTTTGCAAATGAAAGAAGATTCGTTTGCATTCTCAAATGTAGGCGCACCAGGCAAACCAGGGTCGTGTCGTTGTGGACGCTGCTTCGGTGCCTTAAAGGCAACTGCCTTTGCGTCACTGACATGTGGGCCAGCCACCTGTTGGGCCCATATGTCATGGACACAAAGGCAGGTGCCTTAAGGCACCGAAGCATAGTCCTGTCGGGGTGGTCGCGTGTGTCGGACGGACGCGTAGCACCCAGCCACCCACCCCCCTCCCCCCCAAAAAAGGACGACGACAATATAAGTTCGCGCTTCCACGTTTCGGATTGAAATATCTGGCGGCCCCAATTCCAGCCCTGCAAAATCTCTCTTCTCCACCGTCCCCTTCCGCGCCCAGATTGCTCAAATCCCTAATTCGCCGCCAACCCTCGAATCGCCCCTCGTCTCGTCTCTTTCCCCACCGTTCCCCACCTCTGTGCCGGACGACGACGACGAAGACGACGGTCGCGCTTCACCACCGCACCGGAGCTACCTCATCTACGCCCTCGTCCACCGCACCGGGTGGTCCACCGACAACGTCGGCCGCCGCAACCGACGTGCCTCACAGACACCGAGTTCCACCGCATCAGGTGCGCTTCACCGACGCCGTCTCCCAGCTCACCGGGGCTACTTCACCGAGCACATCGTCGCACCTCCGCCCCCCGAGGCCGTTGGGGCTTCACCAACGGTCTCGTCCACCGCATCGTAGCGCTCCGCTGCCACTCAAGATCTGCATCCGTGCGCGGCCAGCCAACGCCAGCGCATCACCCTCAACGGCTCTGAAGTGACCCGCACTCTAGCTAGGCGAGCATGCCCAAACGCCGGCCCGAACTAGGTATCCACACATCACTCCCTTGTGCACTGTTCCGACGATGTTTGGATATCCTTTCACTGCTCTCTTAGCTTACACGCCTATGCAACTCTGACCTTAACTCTTATTTCTTCTGGAGATATCATCTGAAACAAGCAAATCCATATTTTAGCGAAGCATGACGGCGCTACGGGATCTGGTACACATCTTGCACACCCGTATAACCTTGTAAGTATCTGTCCTCCGGTACAACATCAAGGTCGATTCCTCTTATTTGATCAACCATTCGCCGTGTCAAAAATGCAGAGGGGGATGCAAGGAGCACAAGGCCTGCACATCCAAGCAAGTGGTAACATGGACTTGTACATGGAACATCCCAAGCGCAAGCAGAGCTGCAGTGAGCCTGTACAACGAGCTAGCGTAAGTCCCTGCATTTCATTTAATTCGTACTGGCATTCGTGTATGATTTGTGTGCAGTGGCTGATCCACGAATTCAAGTTACCAGGGGCGAACATTTAACTTAAAAAATACGAAGGCACTTGCACTCCGGAAATCAACATAACTTGAGAAATGTGAAGCTACATGCACTTTGAAAACCAGCTAATGATCCAAAGTAGTTCAGATTATAAACACTAAATGATGCAAGCACCAAAAAACACAAAATGCAACATGGTGTACAAGGACTACAAACATGGTCTGTACCTGCTTGAATTATTCGTTCTCTGGCTGAAAATATCGAAGTGTAATTGCACGTATAACCAGTGCGCAAACTGCATATCAATATATCTATCCTGCACAAGTATGCCAATAGTTTCAAACAACAGATTAGAAAAGTATTTATGCTATGTTGTCATGATACGGGGACTTTCTGGTAGATGGCCTCGACGTTTCCTCAAGCTATGAAAATGCACTATAATTTGCTTGTCATCAATGCCTGCAAATCTCTGTCTCTCTCAACATAGTAGATCATCATTAGACACTAAATCCTTCAATGAGCTTGCAAAATGCTTGCATTAGATCCCTCATTAGACACTATATGTTCATCACCAGGAGCATGTAAAATGTTTGCATCAAATCCTTCATTAGCAGTCTGTTCATTAGACACTTCAGGCTCAAGAACAACATGAGCTTGTATGTTTGCACCGGAAACTTGATTAGATACATCAGATTCAGTCAGTTCAGTATTGATTGGGGGAGTTATAAAATAAGTAGAAATTGGTTTCATTTTCTCATAGATTCCCTACATACAAGCAGTTTTACAACACCGTCAGGTTTAACTATTGGCCAGAAATTGAAGAGTTGAATTAGATATAATCAGGGATGTGATGTACCTGCTCGTTGCGCATGCTACTCTTGCAATTAGCGACTGTCCGTTTGCGCAAGCTCGATGCCATGCCCGTGCTGCCGCCGCTGCCTCCCACGCAGGCTACACCCAGGGTTGGATCTTCATCTTCTTGTCCTTCCGTTCGCTTGAAGCCCGGCGACCGCCCTCCAACGAGGGCGCGAGGAAGTGCTGTGTCGGTCTGTCCAGCGGCGGCTAGGTTAGGAGCGAACCAGACTGGAGGCTGGAGCGAATGAATTGGGATTTTTCCTGCTGTCGATCGATATGGGAGGCGCTCGTTTGGGCCGCGAGCCTGCTATAGGGCCTGCCTTGCACTTATGTTATTGGCCCATCCAAATTGAAACATTTTTCTTCATTTTTTACATTGCCTGCTCGTGCGTTGGGACGAACAAAACTAGCATGGGCCAACCTGGACGACTCAAACTAGGTGCACACTTTCCAGCCACCTGAGGCGGCCGCCCATACCAGCCCCTATGGTGGCGTCGCCCCTTTTTGCGTGTATGATTGGATAGTGAAAAATATTCCAGTGGCGCTTTTGATTTACCCACAGAATGGTTGAATTGCTTGTTTCTATGAACTGAGTTCGCCAATAATGTGAAGGATGCCAGTCTTTTCATCCTATTGTAGATTGCTTAGATCTCGATATGCCAAAAGTAATCGCATGAAATATACAGTAAAAGCCAGTGTGATGTGTTTGGCTACAACTAGTCTGACTACACGTCCTCATATAACATATCAAGGACGCACCATCTTACCAGATTAACCATTCGACTTACCCATGCAGTGTGGGAAGAAAGAAGTATTGGGACTGCGTATCCAAGCAATTGATGCCATGGACTCCTTCGTACAACCATGTAAGCGAAAAAGAAGTTGCAGTGTGCCTGTACAAAGAACTAGCGTAAGTTCAGTTACCTGCTTCTCGGAATTTTAGTTAGCCACTTATTGCAAAATTGTTCAATTACGTTGCTTGGCTTAATTTAGTTTGCTACTGATTACATAATGGCACAGCCTGTTAATCATATTGTAGACTGCGCCTATCTATGTGTTTGATACTTACTGTTAAGAATTACCTGTTTGCCTTAACTTAAATATCTACTTGTTTGTTTAACTGCTTTGCTGCTGCAACAGCGGGTTACAATGATGTTAATAACTACTTTTCAGCATCCAATTGAAACTCTTTAATTCCTTGTTTGTTTAACTGGTTTGCTGTTATAACTCCCAGTTGAGATGTTTTGCTAACTTCAACTTTTCTGAATCCAATCGGAACTTTAATGGCAAAACAGGTTAGCCCAAGATCAAAGAGCGAGGTCCCCATGGACGTTGCATCATCCCACAGCAGTGGCACCGGCCCAATCGTGCATTATGAATTGCCAACTGCTGATGCTCTAGAGGCTAAACTAGTGGTAGAAAGAGATTCTGCTTCTGCACTTAGAGATGAAGTTGACATGTTGAGGAAGCAAACAGCACAATCACAAGCAGTACTCAAGACAACCATTAAATATTTGGTGGATTTCAAAACGAAGCAAGCTGAGACTGACCAGATTGTTAAGGTCCTGAAGGAAAAAAGGAAATTAAATTCCTACTTGGTAAATCATAGGTGAAATGTTCTTTCCATAGTTGAATAACCTTTGTGTTGTCTGTTCATGTAATCAATCAAACCATTTGTTTTAGAGATCATGTAATAATTGTTTTTTTTTTTGTTTGTAATTTTATTTGAGCACAAGTCTGTATTAATTGATAAGACTCGGAGACATTTCATTTGGATTGCTGTGCCAGACCTACAAATATGCCAATCGGGCTGAATGTGCATTCAGCAATACTAGTATAGATGGACCATAAGTGGCACGCATCGGAAAGGGCCAAGATGCTGGCTAAAAAAAGGATGCTGTTGTAGCCAAAAAAAGTACAGCGGCCTGGCTTATGTATGTTAGTTGATATTATTGATCCATATACTCTATAAGTGTTTATATGTCTGTTAGTTCCGTACATTCTTGGTTGATTGACTCGGTATTTGAATCTTGATACATCGCTTGTGTACATATCTAAATGGGAGTACACATTATGCTGCGTGTGACATTTGAGTTGGACATGAAGTGTTCCAAATATTCGAATTCACCTTAAACTGGATTCTAGTTTCTGAATTTGAGTATCGGCATTTGTAAACCATATTCATATATGACAGTGGAATACATCTTTGTCGTCCTTTTGAAGATATATAAAAACACATAGAATGATTTATAAAGATTCATATAGGAATACAAAATGGATTCGAATTTAGTTGCCAGGGTAAACGTGGATGCTTATTGTCCCAAAATTCGAAAGAAACAGCAAAATGTCCACTCCCACATCGGCTGCCCGAAGCCAAGTGTTTGGGAGATGGAAATTACTGTCTACCCATTACACGGACAATCCATCGGCCCGATTTCCACTGCTCTAAATAGGGGTAGGTTAGTAACTTCAATTAGACGTGACACGACCGCCTCTGAGCCCATTCCGACACGGTGGGCGTCAAACATGGGCGGCAAAACTCATTTGATTCAAGCTCGTCCGAAAGACCTCTGTTTCTCCCTCCATTCCCCATTCATACACGGTGGGCGGCAAAACAAACTCTCCTCGTCCGAAATAGATGTAGGCTAATATTTTAAATAGGGGCAGATGTGTAACTTCCATCAGACGTGACACAACCGCCCTACCTGTCAGCCCCGTTCATACACCATGGGCGCCAACCGTGGGCGGCAAAACACCCTCTCCTCGCCCGAAATAGTTACCGGCAAATATTTGGGAGATGCGAGATTACCGTCCTATCCCCAACCGACGAGACGTCCAAATTTGAAACGGGGGATAAGTTCGTAACTTTCCCATATTTCAGACAGGCGCGTCCCAAAAACATGGTTCCCCGTACCTCTCCCTCCATTTTCCCATTCATACACCGTCCGCGCTAGAACACCCCATTCCCACACCAGCCTCCGTCCGCCACCCCATCCATCGCCGCCGTCCTCCACCACATCCATCGCCACCGTCCTCCACCATGCCGGAGCGCCTACCAAGACCGCGTCGTCCACTGCTAGAGATGGACGTTTCTCATCCACGGCGACGGACCAATAGCCTTGCATCGCGTCCTCTCGCTTCATCGGCGCCGTCGTCCTCTTTGCCGGGGCCGCTCACACGACCTTCTCTTCCACCGCAACGGGACTTATCCCCCGATGCACCCGTCTACCGTCGCAGATCTGCTTCAACGCCACCGACAGCCATCGCACCCCCGATGCCTACACGGCGCCGCAAGAGAGGTGGTACTTCATATCTCCTCAACTTTTTGATCTCAACCAGAAAATAGATCTTAACTTGGTTACTCTACTTTCTTTTCAGCTCTTAGAATTTAGTTCTTAGTTCGAAGCAAACAATGGATGCTAAATATCATTTCTCCGGTTTGCAGCTTCAAATCTGCCATGGCACAGCCATAATACGGTTTAATTGATCATGCTTAGGGTTTAATTGATCATGTTGGTTCCGTGGTGGTTTCTTTAATAGAAATCAGAGGGGAAACACTCTTTTGCTAAAAAATATATGCTTAGAGTTCCCCCTTTTATGATCACTATACGATCAGAATACGTGCTTCGTTTCATAATAACACTGCTCCACCCATCAAGCTAAACAAGCTTAGTTGTTCAAATACGAATCTGATATTATTAAAACAGAGTTGTTTAATTGGTCAGCTAAATGTTCCTAAATTAGTTTCGAAAATGCATGTTCGCCGCTCGGGTGTGTATCTCTGTGTGTGGTCTGGTCAGCACGGTTGGGGAGGTGAACTTTGCATATGCAGGGGTTTATAGGGAGACACTCTCCGAGTTGAAACCGCAATGCATTCCATAGATAATCTGACTACTTTTTATGTTTTCATGAATCTCAGATTCTGAACAGCATCATAATGATTATGAGCTTGCGCGCATGAAAAGAATAAAGCAGAACAATGCCATGGCTGTCAAACTTGGCATTAAGGGACTGAAATCAAGTCTGGATGCAATGCAATGCAAACACTCTCCACCTACAGATTCATGCTCAGAATATGATCCTAACAGTGATTCTGAGCTAGAGGGAGACCTAAGTCAATGTAGCTCCCTAGTGGAGGAGTCAGAGGAAGATGCCCTATCTTATTCACCCATCAAGGTACTTGCTCTAACTTTCCAAGGTTACATTGCTCGCACATATCTTGCAACTGATGCTTTGCATTGCTTCTACTTTGTTGAACTGCCATTAGCTTAGTTTACGCATCGTGTATGTGAATACGCCCTGCCTATCCATTTTCAGTACATATTCCATCTGTCATCATACCATATTTATCCATTCAAATGTTGTTCTTGTGTATCAGACGTTCAAAAGGAAGAGGGCGATTGCTGATCGTGGAGGAGCACAAGCAAAGTATTTGGAAAAGGTAGTGGCACCTGATAAATCAAATAGCCCATTAGGTGTAGTTGCAATATCACCTGACCCACAAAATACCCCAACTCTAGCAGACTCTAGCCCTACTACACTGGTCATTTCTGATGCCCCAACTCAGCAGACCCCAACTGCAGCAAACAGTATGATTATGCCAGTTGACATAGCACCAGCTGTACGACGCAAAACCCCCATTCCAGCAAAGAGTACACCAAATCCAGTTGCCAAATCCCTTTTCGAACCAGAGAGAGCCCCAATTGCAGCAAATAGGACCCCTGTTCCATTTCTTCCCAGTTTAGAAGACGAAGCTTATGTTGTTGTCAGGAACTTTGTGCGCATCTTTCCTTCATGGAAAGATTATACCGCAGACACAGAACAATTTCCAGTCTTCCTCCGCAACTTACGCGTAAGTAATGTACTAATGTTATTCATGGTCATTACTGCATATGTTTCTGCTGACAGAAGACACAAGATTTCATTCTTTTAAATAGGCGAGGCGCAAACTGGATTGTGATGACGAGCAAGGGTTGGTTGCGCTTTTCAAGCACTCGTTGATGAAGTATCGTTCCTACCTGAGGCAAGCGCACTTCGATGGCAAGCCTCTGAACGAAATTTCTGTAAAGTCTCCGGTGCTACATTTATCCGACGGTGACTGGAATAATCTTGTTACACATTGGTCTCGGCTGCAGCGTAAGGTACTGTCTATGATATCACATCACAATTTGAACTACATTTCTGCATTTGCCTTAATGTCTCACTTGTACGAAAACTGTTAGCAGAAGAACATTCGTTCTCAAGGGACCACAGAATCTCGCAACTATACTGCACACTGCATTGCTCTTGTGAGTACCTCTTGCCCTGTATGACCATATTTACTTTCATAGCTGTTTGATTATGTAGCATCACTGCACATGTTAGCCTCGTAATCGTCCATTTGGTGGACATTATAAGATCCGTATGGACTCTTACATAAATTTAGAATCAACCCAATGCTTTTGAAGAGGTTTAGCTCTGCAGTCCTCTTGTAAGGACTGAACGTGGTCTATCACTGTACTTACATTAACAGCTACTCCCTCCGTCCCATAATATAAGAACGTTTTGTACAGTACACCAGTGTTCAAAACACTCTTGTATTATGGGAAGAGGGATTGGTTCATTTTGTAGCATTCTGCATCTTATCTCCCTCGCCCACCATTTACTAAAAAAGATCAGATCTATATTTAATCTTACCAACAAGTAGAATACACAGACAATGCCAGTGCAGAAGTGTAGCCCATTGCTCTTGTCAGTACATTTTGTCCTGTAACGCTTGTACTTCCAGGGATTGGTAGTTGATTATGTAGCATCAATCTGCATCTTATCTTCATTATCCTCTACCCCTTCCAGTATTATCATATCTATAATTACTCTCTACAAAATGTAGAGTACAGGCAATGCTTATGAAGAAGATTCTGTGCTGAAATTCTTGAGTTATCCTTCCCTTGACATGGAGAAGGGCATTATAAAGCCGGTGTTAACTGTTAATGTAAGTCAGTCCTTCTAAAGCCTTTATCCTCAACTGCTGTTTAATTTGCTCATACTCCCTATCGTTTACTGCTGTTTAGTTTGCTGTTTCTACCAAAATGCATGTTCGTAAGAACCGTAAGTTCTAAGTTTTACTTGTAAAACCAAATTCCTTATTCATACCATGCACATTACTTAATACTCCCTATATGTATGCTTGTTTTTGTGGATCTATAATCCAGTGTGTGGTGAAGCAGCCCACGTTTGCACCTTGTCATCTCCTGTTTTATCTTACTGATGTGGCTGATGATATGAACAACATGCCATGCACATTATCCAAAATAGATACAATGATTTTCTTTGCCCTTCATCTATGCTTGTTATGTTGACATGGTAATCCAGTAGTGTGGTGAAGCTCCCCGCATTATGAACAATGCCAAATTATGCTATTGATATTTTGAACATACTCTTTATTTTCTAATTTGAAATTGGATAGAATTGACAGAACAGTTATCATCTTTGTTTATACACGTGGAAAACCTGTCATCTCTCTGCTTTGTTTCAGGGTGATATGCCTGATGGCATGCACAAGTCTGCTGAAGGCTGTGAGACAAACCCAACATATATTGCAGCAAAGAAGGCAAAACATCTTGAAGATAGCGAGACAACCCCAAAGTCTTGTCTTGATGCAGTGTTCAAGTTACTTGACACTAACAGTCAGACAAGCTCACAGAATTCGTTGTCTGAATCAGTTCGACTTCTTCAGTCCCAAGTTCTAGCAGAAAGGCATTCTGCAACTCAACTTCGACTTGAAGTCCTATCTCTAAGAAAGATTGCGGAGAACACCAATGAGAACCTCATCGCTAAACAGCTACACCTGGAAGCTATGACCGACATGCTAGGCCGGTCTCACAGCCTTGCTCAGCAGCTTGCGCAGCAGTTCCCCCGCAAGGCTAACCTTTCTTGAACTGTCTTGGAAGTGGTCTCGGTTCAGTATTATTTTGTTACGCTGCAATGGTGCCCAGTTTTTGTAATCTGCTTCTACGTTGCGCTTTATGATCACTGGTGGCGAACTTCGATGCCCAGTGGATGTAATATACCTTAAACCCTTTATTGTATAGTGTAGGTTTATTCTAAGTTACTATGCCGTAATTTCTTTATTGTATAGAGTAGCTTTGTTCTTAATTCATACTAGTTACGCAGCAGCATGAAATGAACCCCGGCCCATGATTGTGCGAATCAAATCACGGGCTTTTAACAGGCCAAAATTGTCTCGGTCCTTGTTTGGCCCAATCAGATATCGGCTGCGAGCAGGCCGGATGCAAACAGGGCCGTAGTTAGGCCCAACTATATGACTGGCTTTTAACAGGCCGAAATTAATATAGGGCCGAAATGTTAAACGGGCCCTTAACAGGCCAAAACTAATATCAGGCCGAATTACTAAGTGGGCCTTTAGCAAGTGGGCCCAAAAGCATAGTGTCCAGTTGACGGGCCGAATCTGATATGGGCCATAATTGAGCCCAAAGCCTCTTAAAGGGCCGGACCTGATCTGGGCCGTAATTTGGCCCAGAACGTGGTAGGCTTTTAACGGGCCGGATCTCATATGGGCCACTATTAGGCCCGGAGCGTGGCAGGCCATTAATGGACCGGATCAAATATGGGCCGGCATTTGGCCCAAAACATGGCAGCCAGTTAATGGGTCGGCCTATTAGGGTCCTCAAAATCTTGTGGGCCTACAGCTGGGCCAGCCCATTAATGTCGGCGAAATCTCGTGGGCCTTTAGCTGGGCCGGCCCATTATGACCCGCAAGAATCTTGTGGGCTTTACCTGGGCCGGCCCATTATGGCACACAAAAATCTTGTGGGCCTTTACCTGGGCCGGCCCATTATGGCCCGCAAAATCTTGTGGGCCTTTAGCTGGGCCAGCCCATTACGGTCCGCAAAATCTCGTGGGCCTTTAGCTGGGCCGGCCCATTATGGTCCATAAAATCTTGTGGGCCTTCAGTTGGGCCGGCCCATTTAAACTTGTTGGGCCGTGCCACATGTTGACATATCATAGGCGCCTATCTGACCCACTGACGAGCTGACACGTGTTTCGTCCAGCCAATAAGAATTTTACACGTGGAAATTTCCCATTGGTCGGGGTTGTTAACGGGTTATCGGATCCAAAACCCGACCCGATAGCTTAACGGTGTTCCGTTACAGTGGACGCCACGTGTCGGTCACCCTTTACAAAAGCACTTCTGTGACACGTGATTTATCGTCATGGAAGTGGACACTTCCGTGATGATAATTTTTGTAATGTCATGGAACACTTCTACGACAACACAGATATGACTATCTTGATTCTGTCATAAATTTGTCATGGATGTACATGCATGACAAAAAGGCGACCTACTGTGACAAACACATATCATCACGGAAGTCTATTTTTTTTGTAGTGCAAGGTCACGGAACCCACAAGTTGATCACCAAAACATACATCAAGTGAATCAATAGAATATCCCATTATCACCACGGGTATCCCACGCAAGACATACATCAAGTGTTCTCAAATCCTTAAAGACTCAATCCGATAAGATAACTTCAAAGGGAAAACTCAATCCATTACAAGAAGGTAGAGGGGGAGAAACATCATAAGATCCAACTATAGTAGCAAAGCTCGCGGTACATCAAGATCGTGCCATATCAAGAAAACTAGAGAGAGAGATCAAACACATAACTACTGGTATATACCCTCAGCCCCGAGGGTGAACTAGTCCCTCCTCGTCATGGAGAGCGCCGGGATGATGAAGATGGCCACCGGCGATGGATCCCCCCTCCGGCAGGGTGCCAGAACAGGGTCCCAATTGGTTTTTGGTGGCTACAGAGGCTTGTGGTGGCGTAACTCCCGATCTAGGTTATTTTCTGGAGGTTTCTGTATTTATAGGAATTTTTGTCGTCGGGAACAAGTCAGGGGGGTCCCCAAGTCGTCCATGAGATAGGGGGGCGCGCCCAGGGGGTAGGTGTCATGGATCTAAGACTGATAGTAGAATGGGGGTAGGTATGAGGAGGCAAGATCCTAGCTGATGGATGGTGGTAGTGGCCTGAATATCCTTTATGCTGAAACCTTGAAGGGAATGAGCATTCCGATGTCCAAGCTTAGTGAAAGCAACATGAGTTTCCACAGCGTTATACCTGGCAAGAAGGCTCAGTCACTCGGCCAGATCACCCTTGATGTGGTTTTCGGTGATTCCAAGAATTACCGCAAGGAAAAGTTGACATTTGAGGTAGTGGATTTCAAGAGTGCTTACCATGTTATTCTGGGTAGGCCCGCTTATGCACATTTTATGGGTCGGCCATGTTACGTGTATCTCAAATTAAAGATGTCTGGTCCTAGAGGAGTAATCACTGTCACTGGTAATCGGAAGAAGGCAGAAGAGTGCTTCCAAAAGGGCTCAAAAATTGCCGATGCACAAATGGCAGTAGTAGAACTGCAAGAATATCATAAAAATGCAGATCCGAGTGATTTGCTGCGAGCCAAGAAGCATGCCACAGATTCTGCATTTCAGTCGTCCGGTGAAACGAAGTCGATTCTTATTCACCCGACCGATCCCAATGCTGCTCCGACCCATATCTCAACAACACTCGACAACTAATAGGTAGAAGCGCTCATCCAGTTCCTCCGTGAGAACTGGGACATCTTTGGATGGAAACCTTCTGACATGCCGGGTGTACCCAGGGGTCTGGCTGAGCATCGTTTGCGAGTCGACCCAAAAGTAAAACTAGTCAAGGAACATCTCCAACGGTCCGCCGTACAGAAGAGAAAAGCAATTAGCGAGGAAGTGGCTCGGCTCCTGGCAGCTGAGTTCATCCGAGAGATTTACCACTCCGAGTGGCTCGCCAATGTTGTCATGGTCCCCAAGAAGGACGATTCACTTCGCATGTGCATTGACTTCAAGCATATCAATCGGGCCTGCCTGAATGATCATTTTCCTCTCCCCCTCATCGATCAAATCGTTGACTCAACTGCAGGGTGTGAGCGTTTATCTTTTTTGGACGCCTATTCCGGGTACCATCAGATCTGACTGTATGGACCCGATGAGATAAAAACGACTTTCATCACTCCATTCGGATGCTTCTGTTATGTCACCATGCCATTCGGCTTGAATAACGCCGGAGCCACATTCATGAGGATGATCCAGAAGTGTCTCCTCACTCAAATCAGTCGGAATGTGGAAGCATACATGGATGACATTGTGGTCAAGTCACGTAAAGGTTCCGACCTGCTGGCTGACCTTGCTGAAACCTTTGCCAATCTCAGAAGATATGATATCAAGCTTAATCCATCAAAGTGCACATTCGGAGTTCCTGGTGGAAAGTTACTCGGTTTCCTCATTTCTGAACGAGGGATCGATGCTAACCCAGAGAAAGTTGGTGCTATACTTAGGATGAAACGCCCTGTGCGTGTGCACGATGTCTAGAAACTTACTGGTTGTTTGGATGCCTTGAGTCGATTCCTTTCTCGCCTCGGTGAAAAGGCATTGCCTCTTTACTAACTGATGAAGAAGTCTGATAAGTTCGAGTGGACTCCCGAAGCTGATGCAGCGTAAGCAGAGCTCAAAGCCCTGCTTTCCACCCAGTCGGTGCTTGCTGCACCAATCAGCAAAGAGCCTTTACTGCTTTATATTGCATCCACTGGACAAGTTGTCAGTACAGTACTCACGGTCGAGCGGGAGGAAGAAGGAAAAGCCTATAAAGTTCAGTGCCTAGTATATTATGTTTCTGAAGTTCTGACTCCGTCAAAGCAAAGATATCCACATTATCAGAAGCTTGTTTATGGGATTTACATGACCACGAAGAAGGTTGCACACTATTTCTCTGATCATTGCATTACAGTCGTCAGCGATGCTCCATTATCAGACTTTCTAAACAACAGAGATGCAACTGGTCGAGTGGCAAAGTGGGCGATTGAACTCCTTCCCCTGGACATCAAATTTGAGCCAAAGAAAGCTATCAAGTCCCAAGCAATAGCTGATTTCCTCGCCGAGTGGATCGAACAGCAACTTCTGGCCCAAATTCGCTCGGAGCATTGGACCATGTTCTTCGATGGATCCAAGATGCTGAATGGTTCCGGTGCTAGGGTGGTGTTGGTATCCCCGTGGTGACAAACTCAACTATGTTCTCCAGATTCACTTTGACTCCTCCAACAATGAAGCTGAATATGAGGCACTTCTGTACAGGTTGCTTATGGCCATTTCACTCAGCGTCCGTCGCCTCATGGTATATGGAGACTCAGATTTAGTGGTCAATCAGGTGATGAAGGAGTGGGACGTCAGAAGCCCAGCTATGACTGGTTATTGCAATGCAGTGAGAAAGTTAGAAAAGAGGTTTGAGGGGTTAGAGCTCCATCACATCCCTCGACTGAAAAATCAAGCAGCCGATGATCTAGCAAAGATAGGCTCCAAGAGGGAAGCTATTCCCAGCAATGTGTTCCTGGAGCATATTCATACACCTTCAGTTCAAGAAGATCCCTTCACTGAAGAGCCCCCGCAGCCGAAGAGTTTCACCGATCCGACTGAAATCGAGGTTCCAGCCGTGGTCGATTTGATTATGGAGGTTTTGGTCATCACCCCCGATTGGACAGTACCATATATTGCGTACATTCTTAGAAAGGAACTCCCAGAGGATGAAGAAGAGGCTCGAGAGATCATCTGTTGATCTAAAGCCTTTACTGTGATAAGAGGACAGTTGTTCAAAGAAAGTGTGACTGGAGTTTTCCAGAAATGCATAACACCTGAAAAGGTCAAGTGATCCTCAATGACATCCACTCGGGGACCTATGGTCACCATGCGTCCTCTCGGACCATTGTGGCCAAAGCATACCGAGGCGGATTTTACTGGCCACGGGCAAATGATATGGCAAAAGAAATAGTCGACAAATGTGAAGGTTGCCAGTTTTACTCCAACATGTCTCACAAGCCTGCGTCGGCCCTGAAGACCATTCCACTCATTTGGCCCTTTGCTGTTTGGGGATTGGACATGGTTGGACCTGTGAGGACTGGTAGGAGTGGATTCACTCATGTGCTTGTAGCAGTCGACAAGTTCACCAAGTGGATTGAGGCCAAGCCTATCAAGAACCTTGAAGCCAGTACTACTATCAGCTTCATCAGAGAGTTAACATTCAGATATGGTGTTCCACATAGCATCATCACTGACAACGGGTCAAACTTCGATTCTGATGAGTTCAGAACTTTCTGTGCTTCCCAAGGTACTCGAATCGACTATGCTTCAGTCGCCCACCCCCAGTCGAATGGGCAAGCTGAAAGAGCAAATGGATTGATTCTCCAAGGACTGAAACCCCGACTGATGTGTGACCTCAAACACGTAGCAGGAGCTTGGGTCTATGAACTTCCATCGGTATTGTGGGGATTGAGGACAACTCTCAATCGATCGACTGCCAGAACTCCCTTTTTCTTGGTTTATGGAGTCGAAGTTGTACTTCCGAGTGACTTGCTCCACAATGCACCCCGAGTCGAGCTTTTCTCAGAAGAAGAAGCAGAACAGGCATGGCAAGATGCAGTCGATCTCCTAGAAGAAGAAAGAGAGATGGCCTTGATCTGATCAACCATCTATCAGCAAGACCTGCATCGATTCCATGCCAGAAACGTGAGGGGTCGAGCATTTCAAGAGGGAGACTTGGTTCTCCGAGTGGACCAGTAGAAACCTCACAAGCTTGCCCCTTCCTAGGAAGGCCCCTTCATTGTCACCAGAGTGCTCCACAATGGAGCGTACCACCTCTACAACGTCGAGCACAAGAAAGACGACCTGCAAGCTTGGAATGCAGAGCTGCTTCGCCCCTTTTATACTTAAGCACTCAGTCTACTGGGATGTAATAAAAAGCACCTTTGTAGTTTGTTTATCAAAGACAAGAGTTTTTTACAGTCCTCTAAAATGATTGCCGATTGCTGACGAAATCCCCCGGTGGGTGGCTTAGCTGCAGCCCAGTGCTCGTCTAAGTTTCAAAAATCCTACCGAGTGATGAGCAAACCTCACACCCGGGGGCTTAGCTGCAGTCTAGTACTCGCCTAAGTTGAAAAAATCCTACCGAGTGATGAGCAAGCCTCTCACTCGGGGGCTTAGCTGCAGTCCAGTACGCGCCTAAGTTGAAAAAATCCTACCGAGTGATGAGCAAGTCTCTCACTCGGGGCTTAGCTGCAGTCCAGTACTCGCCTAAGTTGAAAAAATCCTACCGAGTGGTGAGCAAGCCTCTCACTCGGGGGCTTAGTTGCAGTCCAGTGCTCGCCTAAGTTGAAAAAATCCTACCAAGTGACGAGCAAGTGTCTCACTCGGGGGCTTAGCTGCAGTCCAGTACTCGCCTAAGTTGAAAAAATCCTACCGAGTGATGAGCAAACCTCACACTCGGGGGCTTAGCTGTAGCCCAATGCTCGCCTAAGTTTCAAAAATCCTACCGAGTGATGAGCAAGTCTCTCACTCGGGGGCTTAGCTACAGTCTGGTACTCGCCTAAGTTGAAAAAATCCTACCGAGTGGTGAGCAAGCCTCTCACTCGGGGGCTTAGCTGCAGTCCAGTGCTTGCCTAAGTTGAAAAAATCCTACCAAGTGATGAGAAAGTCTCTCACTCGGGGGCTTAGCTGCAGTCCAGTACTCGCGTAAGTTTAAAAAATCCTACCGAGTGGTGAGCAAACCTCACACTCGAGGGCTTAGCTGCAGCCCAATGCTCGCCTAAGTTTCAAAAATCCTACCGAGTGATGAGCAAACCTCACACTCGGAGGCTTAGCTGCAGCCCAATGCTCGCCTAAGTTTCAAAAATCCTACCGAGTGATGAGCGAACCTCACACTCGGGAGCTTAGCTGCAGCCCAGTGCTCGCCTAAGTTTCAAAAATCCTACCGAGTGATGAGCTAACCTCACACTCGGGGGCTTAGCTGCAACCCAGTGCTCGCCTAAGTTTCAAAAATCCTACCAAGTGATGAGCAAACCTCACACCCGGGGGCTTAGCTACAGTCTAGTACTCGCCTAAGTTGAAAAACCATCCCTATCCGCAAGGTTGACGAAGTGCAAGTTGACTGCAATCCTCTCCACGGGACTGCGCTACAAGTACAATGTGCGCTCCATCCCTATCCGCAAGGATGACGAGGTGCAGGTCGACTGCAATCCTCTCCACGAAGCTGCGCCACAAGTACAATGTGCGCTCCATCCCTATCCACAAGGACGACGAGGTGCAGGTCGACTGCAAACCTCTCCTCAGAGCTGCACCACAAGTAAAATGTGCGCTCCATCCCTATCTGCAAGGACGACGAGGTGCAGGTCGACTGCAAACATCTCCTCAGAGTTGCGCCACAAGTACAATGTGCGCTCCATCCCTATCCGCAAGGACGACGAGGTGCAGGTCGACTGCAAACCTATCCTCAGAGCTGCGCCACAAGTACAATGTGCGCTCCATCCCTATCCGCAAGGACGATGAGGCGCAGGTCGACTGGGATATCTCCCTCAGAGTTGCATCTCAAAGAATATTCCGAGTGAAGAATAAGTTCCACTCGAAGGCAAACACAAGCACATGCAGAAGATAAACCAAGATCAGATAAAGTCTCAAGAGTCTCAGGACGAAGATAAAAGTACTCGGGCGTCAGGCCCGAAGGAGTTTAACGGTTACAAAAACCACTCGGCATTCCGAGGCAAATTTAAAGCAAGTTTAAGTATCAAGTTTGTTCACTCGGCAGGAGGACTTGCAGGCTCGACAAACTCATCCAAATCAATCCCGTCAGCGATACGAGTGGTAGCAGCAATCAAAGTCTCCATGAAGGACTAGAAGTCGTGCCTTTTTGTGTTGGCGACCTTGATCGCCGCCAGCTTCTCTTCTCGAGCTTCTCTGCAGTGGACCCTGACCAGTGACAGAGCCACGTCAGCACGGCATCGGGCAAAGGACTTCTTCCATTCCAGCACTCGACCAGGGACCTCATTGAGTCGAGCCATCAGAGACTCGAGATCATTCTGAAGCGTTGCCCTTGGACAGAGCGATGAGTCGATGCGTGAAATTGTAACCTTCAGACGAGCAAGATAACTTGTAACACTGGCGACGCGGGATTCCAGTCGAAGCACATTCATGGCAGCCTCGTCGCCGACTGGAGAAAGGATAGGGTCCAAGCCCGTCTCGATCCGTCCAGTCTCCTTTTCAAAGTTTTGGCAGAATTCTGCAGAGTCAAGGAGTTAATGAGTCGACTGGTCAGGTCTAACTTGCAAACAGTAAAACAGTCGGGTAAAAAAGGGATACCTTCGAGCATAAGAAAGAGTTTCTTGGCGAGAGCTTTCAGATAAGCCTCCAAATCATTCTTCCTGCGAGTCATGCTTTCCAGCTGGTTGTTCAGAGCCACTTTATCTTTTTTTAGATGAGTCGCCTCTCGATTGGATTCAGTGAGAGACGACTTCAGCTTGTTGATTTCTTCCTCCAGCGCTCCGACCGAAGCCAGTTTTTGGTCAGTAAGGGCAGTCTTCTCCTGAGCCTCCTTCTGCGCAGCTGCAAGGTCCAAGTCCTTCTTCTCCAGGGTCAGCCTCATTTTCTCTGCAAAATACACATTTAGATCAAACAGAAGAATGAAGAGATAACTTGAAGGATGGTCAAGATAAGCAGTCGACATGCCGTTACCTTCCGTACCAGCAACTTCATCTTGAGCCTTCTTCAAGTTCTGTTGAGCCAACTCCGGGTCAAGGTTGAGTTGCCTTTGCTTTTCCTCAAATTCGGCAAACTTGGAGATAAGCGAACAAGATTTCTACAATGACTAAAAGACATATCCATCGACAAGATCAAAGATTATCTACTTCCGAGTGAATAAAACTTCAAGACTACTCAGACCCCAACCGACTTCTAGCAGTCGACTGCGGTCTCGGGGACTACACCCAGTGGGTGCACTTAGCGTGGCCCCACTGGTTTGGATTCCACTCGGCTGGTCCGCCCAGACCGAGTACAAAAAAGAGAAGGGAGAGGAAGAAGTACTCAGACCCCAACCGACTGCCAGCAGTCGACTGCTATCTCGGGGACTACACCCAATGGGTGCACTTAGCGTGCCCCCACTGGTTCAGATTCCACTCGGCCGGTCTGCCCAGGCCGAGTAAAGAAAGGAAGTGCTCAGACCCCAACCGACTGCCAGCAGTCGACTGCGGTCTTGGGAACTACACCCAATGGGTGCACTTGGCGGGCCCCTACTGGCTCGGATTCCACTCGACTGCACCCAGTGGGTGTACAATCTCGAAGTGCAAGACAATGAAAGATTGCGTGAAGGAAAATATTCGGGTAGCATATCCTAAAAGAACAAGTTCAGTCGGAAGTTAATTTACCTGGACATTGGCTCAAAGAGCCGCGCTGGCGTCATAAGCAGCCTGACTGTTTTCGTGCACCGCCTTCACCCGCCCCATCATTATGCCAGCCTGACGAATAGCCTCTGCAGCGGCGTCTGACTGGCTTTCTGGAACATGATGAGTGGCAAAGAAGGGGACGGATGGTGTAGACGCAATGACTTGGAGATCTGAGGCATGAAGTTGGATGGTTGAAACAAGCTTTGGAGTAGTCGACGATGCAGGATGCGCACTCGACACTGGGTCAGCAAAGGTTACAGAAACCTTACTCGCATCTTTGAGCCGTTGAACTACCCACTCCGCCGCCGGCTCCGACTAGGATGTCTTGCTAGCTATTGCCTTCTTCTTCCGGGGCCTCAGCGGCACGTCCTCGTCATCATCCGGAAGCTCAATGACACTGGGAGGGGCTGCAAAGAAATCAGCCGACCCCAGATGAGTCACCAGTTTAATCGACCATACAATCGAGAACAAGATCATGAGGATTGTACCCGGGTTGGAGGTGACCGCATCTTCCATGTCCTCGTCTTCATACTGGCGGGTGGAAGTCCCATAGGTAGCAACACTACAAATTTCAGAATTCAGTTGGTCATGTCTGACGAAATGAATCGACTCAAATCCGAATTCATACTAAAACAAGAAATCAAGCCCAACTAATACCCGGAAGCAATGGGGATGGGCACTTTGATCTTCGGCAAGGCCTTTGGCAGTTTGGACGATGTAGCTTTCGGTTGCTTCGACGCCTTTTCAGTCGGCGCTGGAGAAGACGTCCGAGGGCGCTTCAATGACTGCCCAGTTTGCGCGGTCGCTTTGCCGCGGGTGCTTGCTGGAACGTGAGAAAGCTTGGATCGTCTTTACCTACGAGGAGGAGAGTCGACCTCTTCTTCATCACTCGGGTCGTTGCTATCCTCGTCCTCTTCATCGTCAGAGTGCCACTCGCCGCTTTCACCTCCACTCGCTTCTCCCTCTGGGTCCTGCTCCTGCTCCCCGTTGGGCATCGAGTACATCTCAGTCAGGGCCTGGAAGACAACAACCAAGATAGGAGTCAGTCGGATGACAGCAAAACAGCTACTTGATAAATCAAGAAGACACTCGACCATGTGGAGTCATACCTTATCGGTTTCGTACGAGTTGTAGAGTGGAGGAATCCTCCGGGATCCCCTGGGGTTGTCTTTGTTGCCAGTAATACCCTTCAGCCACCCTTCCAACGTAGCATCGTCGACTTCCTCTGGATGGATCCGAGTGGTGTCGTCGGTGCCCGAATACATCCACATCGGATGGTCACGAGCTTGAAGTGGTTGGATGTGTCGCCTGAGGAAGACCTCCAACAGATCCATACCGGTTACCCCATCACGGACAAGCTGAACTACTCGCTCAACCAGCACTTTCACTTGTGCCTTCTCCTCTGGGGTCACTTTCAAAGAAGAGGGCTTCTCCACTCGGGCCATGCAAAAGGGGGGAAGTCCAGTCGACTGACCTGGAGTCGGCTGGTCCTTAAAGTAGAACCAGGCCAACTGCCACTCGGACCGACTCAGGAAGGATCATGGCTGGGATAGTACTTTTACTCCTCATCTAAATCCCAAGACCCCCGCACATCTGAATCACTTACGTCATCTCGTCACTCGGGTTGGCCTTCTTGACCGACTGAGAACGGCACGTGAATATGTGTTTGAAGAGGCCCCAGTGTGGCCGACAGCCTAGGAAGCTCTCACACATGGACACAAAAGCAGCAAGATACACGATGGTGTTCGGGGTAAAGTGGTGGAGTTGTGCCCCAAAGAAGTTCAAGAAACCTCGAAAGAAAGGGTGGGGAGGCAAGGAAAACCCGCGGTCGACGTGAGTAGCGAGGAGAACGCGCTCACCCTCTTGTGGCTGCGGCTTGGTCTCGTTCCCCGGGAGTCACGCCGATTCATGGGGGATCAGTCCCCCCTCGATGAGGTCGTCGATGTCGTCCTGACGGATCGTCGAGCGAATCCAGTCGCCCTGGATCCAGCCCGGCGGCAGGCCGGACCTCGAGGAAGATCCGCCCCAGCCGGACTTCTTCCCCTTAGCCTTCGCCATCGCCTTCTTTGTGCGCTCCAATGCCACCGGCTTCTCCTTCCCCATCGCGGCAAGCAGAACTCGATTGGGGCAGCGGCGCTGGAGCAGGAGCAGATGCAGCGGAGAAAACTGAGAGGGAAAGAGAAGAACGAAGACGCACTGTTCAAAGAAAACCCCGGCCCAACGCCTTATATGGGGCCGCTTCCGAGTGGCTGACCTGTGGGTCCGGACGACCCAATCAAATCCCGCAACAGTCGCGCGCGAGGTACATGGCAAAAAAGGTGGCACGGTGATCGAGGCGGCCTCACCTAATCCCTTCCGATTACTGCGGCCTCCCCCATCCCGTGCGCTTCCCCAAATCCAGATCCCATAATATTCGTGCGCAACAAGGCAATCTGTCAGACGGAATATCTTCTCCGTATCAGTACTCAAGACATCACAGTAAAGTTCAGTCGGCGGATTCAAGAATGGATCAAGGCGACTGAAAAGGAGTTGAGATCATCATGGTTGTTCGCTTGGTCGCAATAAGTCACTCCCGGAGCACAAAAATTGAATCAGAGGAATTCTCGACTCCTTCTCCACTCAAGCCTCGAACCATTCGGGGGCTAATGATGAAGCTATGCACCTAGGGTAGGGTCATAGGCCTGACCTAGATGCCCTCCCCAAGGACATCACCCTAAAGCCAGAAGCATTCAAAGGGTACCATCATCCACTTGACCAGAGACATTCTACTCGGAAGAATCAATGTCACTCGACCGTCACAGAAATTACTCGACAAACAGAAGATCTAAAGTCACTCTACACAGCAACGGTCAGGCGTTTACTCATAGACTTAACTGTCATTTATAGCACTTTAATACAGACATTACCTGTAACGCTCCTTCTTTATGTACATTGAACCCCGCATAACGGAGGGGAGCTGGGGTCCTAGCGCACTCTATATAAGCCACCCCCTCCTCCAGGACAGGGGTTCGCATCTTTTGTAAACTCACACACGCATATAATCCAGTCGACCGCCTCAGGGCACAGAGACGTAGGGCTGTTACTTCCTCCGAGAAGGGCCTGAACTCATAAACTCGTGTGTACAACTACTCCATAGCTAGGATCTTGCCTCCTCATACCTACCCCCCATTCTACTATCAGTCTTAGATCCACGACAGTAGGGCGCGCCCTCCACACTCGTGGATGGCTCGGGACTCTTCTCGCCCAACTCTTTTACTCTGGGGGCTTCTTTTGGTCCATAAAAAATCATCAAAAATTGGCACGTCAATTGAACTCCGTTTGGTATTCCTTTTCTGTAAAACTCAAAAACAAGGAAAAAAATAGAAACTGGCACTGGCACTGGGCTCTAGGTTAATAGGTTAGTCCCAAAATCATATAAAATAGGATATAAATGCATATAAAACATCCTAGATAGATAATATAATAGCATAAAACAATAAAAAATTATAGATACATTGGAGACGTATCAAGCATCCCCAAGCTTAATTCATGCTCGTCCTCGAGTAGGTATATGATAAAAACAGAATTTTTGATGTGCAATGCTACCTAACATATTTATCAATGTAATTTTCTTTATTGTGGCATGAATGTTCAGATCCGAAAGATTCAAGACAAAAGTTTAATATTGACATAAAAACAATAATACTTCAAGCATACTAACAAAGTAATTATGTCCTCTCAAAATAACATGGCCAAAGAAAGCTCATCCCTACAAAATCATATAGTTTGGTCATGCTCCATCTTCATTACACAAAATACTCAAATCATGCACAACCCCGATGACAAGCCAAGCAATTGTTTCATACTTTAGTAATCTCAAACTTTTTCAACTTTCACGCAATACATGAGCATGAGCCATGGACATAGCACTATGGGTGGAATGGAGTGGTGGTTGTGGAGAAGACAAAAAGGAGGAAGATGGTCTCACATCAACTAGGCGTATCAATAGGCTATGGAGATGCCCATCAATAGATAGCAATGTGAGTGAGTAGGGATTGCCATGCAACGGATGCACTAGAGCTATAAATGTATGAAATCTTAAAAAGAAACTAAGTGGGTGTGCATCCAACATGCTTGCTCATCAAGACCTAGGGCATTTGAGGAAGCCCATCGTTGGAATATACAAGCCAAGTTCTATAATCAAAAATTCCCACTAGTATATGAAAGTGACAATATAGGAGACTCTCTATCATGAAGATCATGGTGCTACTTTGAAGCACAAGTGTGGTAAAAGGATAGTAGCTGCCCCTTCTCTCTTTTTCTCTCATTTTTTTGTTTTTTGGGACTTCTCTTTTTTTGGCCATTCTCTTTTTTTCCTCACATGGGACAATGCTCTAATAATGAAGATCATCACACTTTTATTTACTTACAACTCAAGAATTACAACTCCATACTTAGAACAAAATATGACTCTATATGAATGCCTTTGGCGGTGTACCGGGATGTGCAATGAATCAAGAGTGACATGTATGAAAAATTATGAATGGTGGCTTTGCCACAAATACGATGTCAACTACATGATCATGCAAGGCAATATGACAATGATGGAGCGTGTCATAATAAATGGAACGGTGGAAAGTTGCATGGAAATATATCTCGGAATGGCTATGGAAATGCCATAATAGGTAGGTATGGTGGCTGTTTTGAGGAAGGTAAATGGTGAGTTTATGGTACCGGCGAAAGTTGCACGGTACTAGAGAGGCTAGCGATGGTGGAAGGGTGAGAGTGCGTATAATCCATGGACTCAACATTAGTCATAAAGAACTCACATACTTATTGCAAAAATCTACAAGTCATCAAAAACCAAGTACTACGCGCATGCTCCTAGGGGGATAGATTGGTAGGAAAAGACCATCGCTCGTCCCCGACCGCCACTCATAAGGTAGACAATCAAAGAAATACCTCATGCTTCAAATTTGTTACACAATGGTTACCATACGTGCATGCTACGGGACTTGCAAATTACTAGCATGAGTCTAATATCACCATCCTCATGTCTCAAAACAATCATCAAGCAATCAAACTTCTCATAGTATTCAACGCACTTTATATGAAAGTTTTTATTATATCCCTCTTGGATGCCCATCATATTAGGACTAAATTCATAACCAAAGCAAATTACCATGCTATTCTAAAAGACTCTCAAAATAATATAAGTGAAGCATGAGAGTTCATCTATTTCTTCAAAATAAAACCACCATCGTGCTCTAAAAAGATATAAGTGAAGCACTAGAGCAAATGACAAACTACTTCGAAAGATATAAGTGAAGATCAATGAGTAGTTGAATAATTATGTAACTATGTGAAGACTCTCTAACATTTAAGAATTTCAGATCTTGGGATATTGTTCAAACATCAAGCAAAACAAAATAAAATAAAATGACGCTCCAAGCAAAATACATATCATGTGGTGAATAAAAATACAGCCTCAAGTAAAGTTACCGATGAACGAAGACGAAAGAGGGTATGCCATCCGGGGCATCCCCAAGCTTAGGTTCTTGGTTGTACTTGAATATTACCTTGGGGTGCCTTGGGCATCCCCAAGCTTAGGCTCTTGCCACTCCTTATTCCATAGTCCATCGAATCTTTACCCAAAACTTGAAAACTTCACAACACAAAACTCAACAGAAAACTCGTAAGCTCCGTTAGTATAAGAAAATAAATCACCAATTTTGGTACTGTTGTGAACTCATTTTAAATTCATATTGGTGTAATATCTACTGTATTCCAACTTCTCTATGGTTCATACCCTCTGATACTACTCATAGATTCATCAAAATAAGCAAACAACACATAGAAAACAGAATCTGTCAAAAACAGAACAGTCTGTAGAAATCTGGAGGTTACGAATACTTCTGTAACTCCAAAAATTCTGAAAATTAAGAAGACCAGGATAAAAAGTATATTGATCTACTGCAGTTGGAATTGGTATTTTATCGCTCTCTGGTAAAAAATAATAATTATTTTCATGAGCACATACTTTTTGTTTTTATCAGCAAGATCAAACAACAATCACCCAAGAAGATCCTAAAGGCTCTACTTGGCACAAACACTAACAAAAACATAAAACCACATCTAACCAGAGGCTAGATAGATTATTTATTACTAAACAGGAACAAAAAGCAAAGAACAAAAATAAAATTGGGTTGCCTCCCAACAAGCGCTATCGTTTAACGCCCCTAGCTAGGTATGATGATTTCAATGATGCTCACATAAAAGATAAGAATTGAAACATAAAGAGAGCATCATGAAGAAGATGACTAGCACATTTAAGTCTAACCCACTTCCTATGCATAGGAATTTTGTGAGCAAACAACTTATGGGAACAATAATCAACTAGCATAGGAAGGCAAAACGAGCATAACTTTAAAACTTTAAGCACATAGAGAGGAAACTTGATATTATTGCAATTCCTACAAGCATATATTCCTCTCTCATAATAAACTTCAGTAGCATCATGAATGAATTCAACAATATAACCATCACATAAAGTATTATTTTCATGATGCACAAGCATAGAAATTTTACTACTCTCCACATAAGCAAATTTCTTCTCATGAATAGTAGTGGGAGCAAACTCAACAAAATAAATATCATGTGAGGCATAATCCAATTGAAAATTAAAATCATGATGACAAATTTCATGGTTATCATTGTTCTTTATAGCATACATGTCATCACAATAATCATCATGGATAGCAACTTTGTTCTCATAATCAATTGGAACCTCTTCCGAAATAGTGGATTCATCACTAAATAAAGTCACGACCTCTCCAAAACCACTTTCATCAATATAATCATCATAAATAGGGGGCATGCTTTCATCATAATAAATATTCTCATCAAAACTTGGTGGACTAAAAATATCATATTCATCAAACATAGCATCCCCAAGCTTGTAGCTTTGCATATCATTAGCATCATGGATATTCAAGGAATTCATACTAACAACATTGCAATCATGCTCATCATTCAAATATTTAGTTCCAAACATTTTAATACATTCTTCTTCTAACACTTTGGCACAATTATGGGAATCCTTATTTTCACGAAAGACATTAAAAAGATGAAGCATATGAGGCAACCTTAATTCCATTTTTTGTAGTTTTCTTTTATAGACTAAACTAGTGATAAAACAAGAAACTAAAAGATTCGATTGCAAGATCTAAATATATACCTTCAAGCACTAACCTCCCCGGCAACGGCGCCAGAAAAGAGCTTAGTTGACGGGGTGTTAGTGCCACTTACCTAGCCTCCCCGGCAACGGCGCCAGAAAAGAGCTTAGTTGACGGGGTGTTAGTGCCACTTACCTAGCCTCCCCGGCAACGGCGCCAGAAAAGAGCTTGATGTCTACTACACAACCTTCTTCTTGTAGACGTTGTTGGGCTTCCAAGTGCAGAGGTTTGTAGGACAGTAGCAAATTTCCCTCGAGTGGATGACCTAAGGTTTATCAATCCGTGGGAGGCGTAGGATGAAGATGGTCTCTCTTAAACAACCCTGCAACCAAATAGCAAAGAGTCTATTGTGTCCCCAACACAACCAGTACAATGGTAAATTGTATAGGTGCACTAGTTCGGCGAAGGGATGGTGATACAAGGGCAATATGGATGGTAGATATAGGTTTTTGTAATCTGAAAATATAAAAACAGCAAGGTAACTAATGATAAAAGTGAGCACAAATGGTATTGCAATGCTTCGAAACAAGGCCTAGGATTCATACTTTCACTAGTGCAAGTTCTCTCAACAAGGATAACATAATTAGATCATATAAGAATCCCGCAACATGCAACAAAGAGTCACTCCAAAGTCACTAGTAGTGGAGAACAAGCGAAGAGATTATTGTAGGGTACGAAACCACCTCAAAGTTATTCTTTCCGATCAATCTATTGGGCTATTCCTATAAGTGTCACAAACAGCCCTAGAGTTCGTAGTAAAATAACACCTTAAGACACAAATCAACCAAAACCCTATGTCACCTAGATACTCCAATGTCACCTCAAGTATCCGTGGGTATGATTATACGATATGCATCACACAGTCTCAGATTCATCTATTCAACCAACACAAAGAACTTCAAAGAGTGCTCCAAAGTTTCTACCGGAGAGTCAAGACGAAAACGTGTGCCAACCCCTATGCATACATTTCCAAGGTCACGGAACCCGCAAGTTGATCACCAAAACATACATCAAGTGAATCAATAGAATACCCCATTTTCACCACAAGTATACCATGCAAGACATACATCAAGTGTTCTCAAATCCTTAAAGACTCAATCCGATAAGATAACTTGAAAGGGAAAACTCAATCCATTACAAGAAGGTAGAGGGGGAGAAACATCATAAGATCCAACTATAGTAGCAAAGCTCGTGGTACATCAAGATCGTGCCATATCAAGAACACGAGAGAGAGAGAGAGAGATCAAACACTAGCTACTGGTACATACCCTCAGCCCCGAGGGTGAACTACTCCCTCCTCGTCATGGAGAGTGCCGGGATGATGAAGATGGCCACCGATGATGGATCCCCCCTTCGACAGGGTGCCGGAATAGGGTCCAGATGGGGTTTTGGTGGCTACAGAGGTTTGCGGCGACGGAACTCCCGATCTAGGTTATTTTCTGGAGGTTTCTGTATTATAGGAATTTTTGGCGTCAGGAACAAGTCAGGGGGGTCCCCGAGTTGTCCACGAGATAGGGGGCACGCCCAGGGGGTAGGGCGCGCCCTCCACCCTCGTGGATGGCTCGGAACTCTTCTGCCCAACTCTTTTACTCCGGGGGCTTCTTTTGGTCCATAAAAAATTCATCAAAAATTGGCACGTCAATTGGACTCCGTTTGGTATTCCTTTTCTGTAAAACTCAAAAAAAACAAGGAAAAAACATAAACTAGCACTGGCATGGGCTCTAGGTTAATAGGTTAGTCCCAAAAATCATATAAAATAGCATATAAATGCATATAAAACATCCTAGATGGATAATATAATAGCATGGAACAATCAAAACTTATAGATACATTGGAGACGTATCAGCTTCTTCACGGGAGTGGCAACTTGCTTGCCATTCTTTTTGAAGTTCCCCTTCTTTCCCTTGCCTTTTTTCTTGAAACTAGTGGCCTTGTTAACCATCAACACTTGATGCTATTTCTGATTTCTACCTTTGCTGATTTCAGCATCGCATAGAGCTTGGGAATTATTTTCGTCATCCCTTGCATATTATAGTTCATCACAAAGTTCTAGTAACTTGGTGATAGTGACTATAGAACTCTATGAATCACTAGCTTATCTGGAAGATTAACTCCCACTTGATTCAAGCGATTGCAGTACCCAGACATTCTGAGCACATGCTCACTAGCTGAACTATTCTCCTCCATCTTGTTGGCAAAGTACTTGTCAGAGGTCTCATACCTCTTAACACGGGCATGAGTCTGAAATATCATTTTCAACTCTTGAAACATCTCATGCTCCATGGCGTTCAAAACATTTTTTAAGTCCCGGTTCTAAGCCGTAAAGCATGGTGCACTAAACTATCAAGTAGTCATCATATCGAGCTTGTCAAACGTTCATAACGTCTGCATCTGCTCCTGCAATAGGTCTGTCACCTAGCGGTGCATCAAGGACATAATTCTTCTCTGCAGCAATGAGGATAATCATCAGATCACAGACCTAGTCCGCATCATTGCTACTATCATCTTTCAACATAGTTTTTCTCTAGGAACATATCAAAAATAAAACAGGGGAGCTATAAGCGAGCTATTGATCTACAACATAAATATGCAAATACTATCAAGACTAAGTTCATGATAAATTAAGTTCAATTAATCATATTACTTAAGAACTCCCACTTAGATAGACATCCCTCGAGTCATCTAAATGATCACGTGATTCATATCAACTAAACCCTGTCGGATCATCACGTGAGATGGAGTAGTTTTCAATGGTGAACATCTCTATGTTGATCATATCTACTATATGATTCACGTTCGACCTTTCGGTCTCCAGTGTTCCGAGGCCATGTCTGTACATGCTAGGCTCGTCAAGTTTAACCCGAGTATTCCGCACGTGCAAAACTGTCTTGCACCCGTTGTATGTGAATGTAGAGCTTATCACACCCGATCATCATGTGGTGTCTCGGCACGAGGAACTGTCCCAACGGTGCATACTCAGGGAGAACACTTATAGCTTGAAATTTTAGTGAGGGATCATCTTATAATGCTACCACCATACTAAGCAAAATAAGATGCATAAAAGATAAACATCACATGCAATCAAAATATGTGACATGATATGGCCATCATCATCTTGTGCCTTTGATCTCCATCTCCAAAGCACCGTCATGATCTCCATCGTCACTAGCTTGACACCTTGATCTCCATCGTAGTGTCGTTGTCGTCTCGCCAACTATTGCTTCTACAACTATCGCTAACGCATAGTGATAAAGTAAAGCAATTACATGGTGATTGCATTTCATACAATAAAGCGACAACCATAAGACTCCTGCCAGTTGCCCATAACTTTTACAAAACATGATCATCTCATACAATAACGTATATCACATCATATCTTGACCATATCACATCACAACATGCCCTGCAAAAACAAGTTAGACGTCATCTACTTTGTTGTTGCAAGTTTTACATGGCTGCTACGGGCTTCTAGCAAGAACTGTTCTTACCTACGCATCAAAACCGCAACGATTTTTCGTCAAGTGTATTGTTTTAACCTTCAACAAGGACCGGCCATAGTCAAATTCGATTCAACTAAAGTTGGAGAAACAGACACCCGCCAGCCACCTTTATGCAAAACAAGTTGCATGTCTGTCGTTGGAACCGGTCTCATGAACGTGGTCATGTAAGGTTGGTCCAGGCCGCTTCATCCAACAATACCGCCGAATCAAAATAAGATGTTGGTGGTAAGCAGTATGACTATTATCGCCCACAACTCTTTGTTTCTACTCGTGCATATCATCTACGTATAGACCTAGTTTGGATGCCAATGTTGGGGATCGTAGCATGCAATTTCAAAAAAAAATCTACGCTCACGCAAGATCTATCTAGGAGATGCATAGAAACGAGAGGGGAAGAGCATCTTCATACCCTTGAAGATCGTAAAGCGGAGTGTTTATCAACGCGGTTGATGTAGTCGTACACCTTCATGATCCGTCCCGATCAAGTACCGAACATATGGCACCTCCGCGTTCAGCACACGTTCAGCTCAATGACGTCCTCGCCTTCTTGATCCAGCAAGACGGGCGAAGTAGTAGATGATTTCTGGTAGCACGACGGCGTGGTGGCAGTGTTGGTGAAGAACAATCTCCGCAGGGCTTCGCTAAGCACTACGAAAACTATGACGGAGGATAAACTAGAGGGGACAGGGTTGCCGGCACATGGCTTGGTGATTCTTGATGTGTTCCGGTGCTAGCCCTGCCCCTCTATTTATATGTTGACCCCTGGGGTCGAAACTTGGAGTAAAAGCCTCCTCAAAGTCAGTTTTTCCCGCAAGGAAGAGTCCTTCTCGGAATTTCAGGACAAGACGCCATGGTCCTTGGCGTTTGGCCCAGGCGCCATGGGCCTCGGCGTCTGGCCTGGGGCCAGACGCCAGGGTCTCTGGCGTTTGGCCCCCTAGCCTTCGCAAAACTCCTTTTGCACCGACCTAAAACCTCGTGGGCTTCACCCCTTGGCCGAACGATATTATCCTATATATCAATCTTTACCTTTGGACCATTCCAGAGCTCCTCGTCATGTCCGTGATCTCATCCGGACTCCGAACAACATTCGATCACCAACATACATAACTCATATAATACTATATCATCAATGAATGTTAAGCATGCGGACCCTACGGGTTCGAGAACTATGTAGACATGACCGAGACACCTCTCTGGTCAATAACCAATAGCGGAACCTGGATGCCCATATTGGCTCCTACATATTCTACGAAGATCTTTATCGGTCGAACCTTATGACAACATACGTAATTCCCTTTGTCATCGGTATGTTACTTTCCCGAGATTCGATCGTCGGTATCTCCATACCTAGTTCAAACTCGTTACCGGCAAGTCTCTTTACTCGTTCCGTAATGTATCATCCCACAACTAACTCATTAGTCACATTGCTTGCAAGGCTTATTATGATGTGCATTACCGAGAGGGCCCATAGATACCTCTCCGATACTCGGAGTGACAAATCCTAATCTCGATCTATGCCAACCCAAAAAACACATTCGGAGATACCTATAGAGCATCTTTATAATCACCCAGTTACGTTGTGACGTTTGATAGCACACAAGGTATTCCTCCGGTATCCGGAAGTTGCATAATCTTATAGTCAAAGGAATATGTACAAGTCATGAAGAAAGCAATAGCAATAAAACTTAACGACCATTATGCTAAGCTAACGGATAGGTCTTGTCCATCACATTATTCTCCTAATGATGTGATCCCGTTCATCAAATGACAACACATGTCTATGGTTGGGAAACTTAACCATCTTTGATCAACGAGTTAGTCTAGTAGAGGCTTACTAGGGACACTGTGTTTTGTCTATGTATCCACACATGTATCAAGTTTCCGGTTAATACAATTCTAATATGAATAATAAACATTTATAATGATATAAGGAAATATAAAATAACAACTTTATTATTACCTCTAGGGCATATTTCCTTCATCTTTTTCGTGCGTCAACTTACGCGCTCACCTTAAAAAGGGAGGATATGATTATAATTCTATTTGATGTGCCAAGGTCCTTCTTGTAGCGTTGTATTAATTGCTGCATTGTCGTTCACTCGTTCTTCTCTCTTGGTTGTACTGTTTTTCTTCTCCCACCTTAATATAATACATGGAACTGTCTTATATAGTCCAAAAAACATTTAAGCTATGTTTCATTCTCCGCTACAATCGTTTTGTCTCGTTGAATACTAAAAACTGAACTTATTTACAACACGTGGACAGAAGTAAGATGTTGAGACACATTGGGTTTCATGTAATAAGCTATTTTATCACTAGATTTCATTTTTCAAAACTAAATAGTTCAGAGTAAAAAATAGAAATGTTCAATTTGCTATTCCCCCTGTCCCATAATGTAGTCCATATAGATTTTTTTTAAAGTCAAGCTCACAAACTTTAACCAAATTTATGGAGAAATATATTTACATCTAGAATGCCAAACTTATATCATAAGATTCATTATAAGATGAACTTTCATACTTTATATATTGGTATTGTAGATATAAATAGTTATCTCTAATAACTTGGTGAAAGTTTTCAAAGCTTGACTATTCAAAAAATCTATATGCACTACATTATGAAACGGAGGGAGTAAATTTATGTTATGTGCAGCTGCTAAAATTCATATAAAAATATATGACCCCTTGAACTTCTAAAATGGACAAATGTATGTCTATAGCTCACACACACTTACATTTATGATTTTTTAAACATTTTTCTGGAAACTCCAAGTGGAGAAAAATAATAATACAAGGTGTAGTAGCTTTTGTGCAATTAGCTGACATTGCACCCCCCCCCCCCCCCATTATTTGAAGAGAACATTCCTATTTCTTGAAAATATGAAATAAACTAAGGATGCACGTCATGTTGTATCATGTATATATGTTAAACATCATAAAAAATTATGGCTTCTTGTGATAATAAACCATTTTTATGTCCATAGGAATTGTTCATTTGTGTATTTCCCTCTTTTTATCCCATTTTGTTTAGATCAGAAATGGGTAAAAGATATCCATGACTAGCTCCGGTGATCTTTTTCTTTTGAAAAGGAGGTTGTACCCACACCTCTGCATGGTTGCTACATATATAGTCCTACTAGGTCTTGTAATCTGGAAACAAACTCGGGTCATTTGCGTGTGAGTTTTTTATGGATTGTTTGGATGATTGGGAAGCAATATTTCTTTTAAATGAAGCACATGCTTCCGAGAAAACCAAGGAGTTCTTTACAGTCACCAATAAGTGCAAGATAAAAGGAGGTCGATTAACTGGAGACCACATTGTCTGGGCACCTTTTTTTTCTAGCTGGCGATCTACATAATTTTCTTCTCTATGAAAGAATTTGAAGGTCGTATTCGCCAGCTCTTGGGCCAAAGTAGCATGGTCTTCAAAGATGGCTACCACACTTCCAGCAGACACTGTGAATCACTATTGTCTCAATCAGCAAAACACTTATTATCATGCTCACAAGAAATCTGAACCTTGATCTTGGTAAGCTTCCACTTTCACATTGTTATTTAACAGTATTAAAGCTTTCGAATTTGATTGTTGATGAGCAGATTTGTAGTGGTGGAACTCCTAGTTGAGCAGAACTCACTAAGAGCAGTCCACTTCAATCGCAAGTGTTTTGATGACTTCGGGACATAAATCTTTTCCGAATCCCCTGTCTGATAGTGAAACTGTGCAGCCATTGTTGTTTAGACAGGCCTGCAAAGAATAAAGGACAACTCAGGAAATAATTATGGTCAAACAAATATATATCTTATTATAGTGATAATCGAGAAATAATTATCAAACAACTCATATGGAATGCATGGTGCTCATTATTCAAAAGCACAAAAATGCGCATGGTAGCTTCTAAATGGAAAATTAAAACTTTCTAGATGTTTAATCTAATCCTAGTTGCATCATCACCGCGGTCTGTAAATGCAGAACTGGCAGTGGTCGAATTGGAAGACTGAATTCATGCACACTCCTAAAAAAGTTGAATTTATGGTTGTCGAGTCCTGAGACTAGCAATTCAGAATCATGTGCATTTTCACATCAAGAAGCTGCAAATGTTACCTTCTTAACAACAGATAGAGAGTCTGGGTGGTGGCAGCTTCCTTGTTGGTAGGATCTGTAAGTTCCACTGGGGTCTCCGAAGCTCGCAAAGTTAACTGAAGAGATAATTTTTCCCTTGGGACAAGACAATTTTGCTTCAGATGCAACTCTACCATCATCTGACATATTTTTATCCCAGGTCTCCATGTCAACAACTAAAGGATAGTCCTCTGACACAAAGGAGCAAATACTTGTTGCAACTCTTCTTGAGAATGTGATCTTTGTTGGATCCCCACCCTGCTCCTCAAAAACCACGAGGGTTCTGGGCCTCTTCTTCTCCGACATCGTCGTCCATACCATCGATGTCGTCGGAGCCGTAATCAAGCGTGTCAGTTAAATCCTCGACAGTGGCTATAAAGTGGGTGGCGGATGGGAAGCAAAATTCTCCATCGTTAGCCCCTAATTCGAATCGAACATAGTTCGGCTGTGAGTCCCGCGCCAAGGACATGTTCTTTAATGAGTTTAGCACGTCGCCCAAAGGCGAGTGCTGGAAGATATTTGCGGCACCGAATTCAAAGATCGATAAACAATCAAGTTTGGCGTCCGCGGGCTCACATGGTTCGGAATTTATGACCGGAGACGAGTCCGTAGTTCCGGTGACACGGATGTCATGTGAGGTTAAATCCATGTGCGGCTCCAACGCCGGGGAATCTGCGGCCTCCGTGGCGGGGTTGAGCTTCCCGTCCTTGGATGGCGCAGTCTGCTCCGGATCTAAGGCCATAGCGGTTACATGAGCTGTCTCCTGGATGCTGTCCGATGACAGATTTAGGTCATGTCCATCGGGGTGACCAGGAGTGGTTGTCGTGGTCTCGAATCCGGTGAAGATCAAGTCTCCACGAATGTCCCCAACGTAGTTCAAGCTCCCAAATCTAACCTGATGGTCAGGAGCGTAGCTTTCGATCTGCTCCAGATGGCCAAGCGAGTTGGCCCGCAGTGCGAAGTCGTCGAACACGAAGATCTGTCCGTGGAGGAAGACCTCCCCCCTGGACTGCATCGTTGTAGATGGTTGAAGGAGCCATCGAACCTCTTGACGACGGCACAGTGGAACTCTCAATGAAAGCACCAATGTCGGTGTCAAAATCGGCGGATCTCAGGTAGGGGGTCCCGAACTGTGCGTCTAAGGTCGATGGTAACAGGAGACAGGGGACACGATGTTTACCCAGGTTTGGGCCCTTTCTATGGAGGTAATACCCTACGTCCTGCTTGATTGATATTGATGAATACGAGTATTACAAGAGTTGATCTACCTTGAGATCATAATGGCTAAACCCTAGAGGTCTAGCTTGTATGGCTATGGTAATGAATCTCCCTTCTCCAGACTAAGTCCTCCGGTTTATATAGACACCGGGAGGATATAGGGTTACACAAGGTCGGTTACAAAGAAAGGAATTTACATATTTGGTCGCCAAGCTTGCCTTCCACGCCAAGGAAAGTCCCATCCGGACACGGGTGCAGTCTTCGGTCTTCGTGTTCTTCACAGCCCATCAGTCTGGCCCATGGCTAACAGGCCGGACGCCCGAGGACCCCTTAGTTCAGGACTCCTCAATCACAAATGGGTAAAAGATATTCATGACTAGCTCCGGCGATTTTTGTTGTTGAAAAGGACGTTGTATTATACCCACACCTCTACATAGGTTGATACATATATAGTCCTACTAGGTCTTGTAATCTGGAAACCAACCCAAGTCATTTGCGTGTGAGTTTCTTTATGGATTGTTTGGATGATTAGGAAACAGTATTTTTTAAAGGAAGCACGTTCTTCAGAGCACACCAAGGAGTTCTTTACAGTCACCAATAAGTGCAAGATAAAAGAAGGAGGTTGATTAACTGGAGACCACATTGTCCGGGCACCTTTTTTCTAACTGGTGAGCTACATATTTTTCTTCTCTAGGAAAGAATTGGAAGGTTACATTCGCCAGCTCTTGGGCCAAAGTAGCATGGTCTTCAAAGATGGCTACCACACTTCCAGCAGACACCGCCAATCACCATTGTCTCAATCAACGAAACATTTATTATCATGCTCCTAAGAAATCCAAACCTTGATCTAGGTAAGCTTCCTCTTTCAAATTGTTGTTTAACAGTATTAAAGCTTTCACATTTGATTTTTGATGAGCAGATTTGTAGTGGTGGAACTCCTAGCTGAGCAGAACTCGCTAAGAGCAGTCCACTTCAATCGCAAGTGTTTTGATGACCCGGGGACATAAATCTTTTCCGAATCCCCTGTCTGCTAGTGAAACTGTGCAGCCATTGTTGTTCAGACATGCCTGCAAAGAATAAAGGACCACTCAGGAAATAATTATGGTCAGACAAATCTAGACTGCTTATAGTGATAATCGAGAAACAATTATCAAACAACTCATATGGAATGCATGGTGCTCATTATTCAAAAGCACAAAAATGTGCACGATAGCTTCTAAATGGAAAATTAAAACTTCCTAAATGTTTAATCTAATCCTAGTTGCATCATCACCCCGGTCTGTAAATGCAGAACTGACAGCCATCGAATTGGAAGACTGAATTCATGCACACTCCTAAAAAAGTTGAATTTATGGTTGTCGAGTCCTGAGACTAGCAATTCAGAATCATGTGCATTTTCACATCAAGAAGCTGCAAATGTTACCTTCTTAACAACAGATAGGGAGTCTGGGTGGTGGCAGCTTCCTTGTTGGTAGGATCTGCAAGTTCCACTAGGGTCTCCGAAGCTCGCAAAGTTAACTGAGGAGATAATTTTGCCCTTGGGGCAAGACAACTGTGCTTCAGATGCAACTCTGCCGTCATCTGGCATATTTTTATCCCATGTTTCCATGTCAACAATAGAAGGATAGTTCTCTGACACAAAGGAGCAAATACTTGTTGCAACTCTTCTTGAGAATGTGATCTTTGTTGGATCCCCACCCTGCTCCTCAAAAACCACCAGGGTGTTCCCCGATGGGTGAAACCATGACCTTGGTACATGGTACCTGACCATAGATAAAAGAGAAGTATGAAACACAAGAGAATAATGGCAGAACATGCTTAATTAGGATGTGAGCTCAGCAGTGCCAAATGTCATCACATTACCATCTTTGAGTTGGCTTCCCACATCCAGTCCGGCAGTTGTCTGGAGAAAATTGCCCTCTATAGTTGCAGCTAGGAGTGCACCTATCATCAGAAGAACTAGTCCTAAGCCAGTACCTCCCTATGGCATTTCCATTCAACCAGGCCAGGCCTTTCCCCATAGACTGCATGTCTAGCCCAATTGGGTCATCTCCTTGTGGAACATCAACATTTACCTAGGAGTAGTATTTTGGATTAGTATACACGTAGTAGGATGTGAAGAAATCATCAAGAATAAAGATGGTAGCATATTACCTTGTACCATGTCAAAGGTTGATCCTTTGGTGGCTCGGATTGTTGACTCCACCTTCGGTTATTCCCTTGATCGGGCTTGAACAAACTGTAGTGTTCGCCTTCCAACCCAATCTACAAACAAATACATGAAGGAAGCACGAATGAACACCTGTCTCGATTATCTCAAATTTTAGACATAAAACTCAGGATTGAAAGATATAGGTGGATACAGAAATAGCGAAGCATAATTACCGCAACTTCCATCATGTACTTGTATATTAAGTTCTCACTAGAAATTTCATACGAAGAATCTTGATGGAAATACCTTGTACGCCCAATTATTTGAAGATAAGTCCATGGTTCCATTTTCCATTCCAGAGATGTTCACAGTTGTAAGGCCCGCTCCTACCCATTCATAACGGGCTCCTGCATTCTTAGAAAGTATACACAGTTCCAAATAGATAAGCACTTTTAACTTCAAGTAATCTCACCTAACCAATAGTAGTCTCTTATAAACAAAGTGTGTAGAACAGTGGATATCTACGTGACATATCACATATGTGTGCACATAAAACAACATGGGCATGTAAAGAACACCATACATACTACTCCCTCCGTTCCTAAATATTCTCTCTGTAAAGAAATGTAAGAGTGTTTAGATCACTAAAGTAGTTATCTAAACGCTCTTATATTTGTTTACGGAGGGAGTACTTGTCTTTCTAGGCATTTCAACAAATGACTACATACGGAGCAAAATGAGTGAATCTACACTCTAAAATATGTCTACATACATCCGTATGTAGTAGTCATTTGAAATGTCTAGAAAGACAAATATTTAGGAATGGAGGGAGTATGATACAATTTTAATCATTTATTAAATTAGGTGCTTACTTGCAATCCAACAGTCATACTCAATAGTGCAATTTCATTCTTCCCAGTCTTCAAGTTGATGGGCATGTGCACACTGAAACTTGATTTTGAGCCATTACCAAATGCACTACCTGAGAAAGACATCTACAAGAGATAAGTGCAATGACATGGAAACTTAAATTGAAGAGGCTGTAAATTGTAAGAAACCAGTATCTAAGGGTGAGAGACACACTGGCGGACAATGTAGGATTCGACAACCCTTCAAAAAAAAGTCACGTTCATGCTAATGTAAACAAGTGCTCTGCTTCTTAAGGATTCATATAGGATCAACTAGAACTTCAGAAACATCCTAGAGAACGTCCAGTCAAAGATGTTGATGCTAATGTAACAATTGATTTACTTCTTAAGGATTCATGTAGGATGAATTAGAACTTCAAAAACATCCCACCAAACGTCCACTCAAAGATATTACAACCTCTGTCCGGACTTAACTGTCGCTAAAATGAGTGTATCAACGCGTCTAGATACACTCATTTCAGCGACAGTTAATTCCAGACGGAGAGAATACTTTATATTGTTTCTCTGCATAAAGTAAAGAGAACATAACACACCTATAAGCATGTCATTCAGGAAAGCGTGAACACCATGGCCTTTGGAGTCGATATTAAGAATTGGATGCTTCCCACTTGTGGGGTAACTTCTGTCTACCTTAAAACTGCATTTTTATTATAAAAGAATCAGTAAAGTACAACACTTAATTGAATAGGATGGTCCAAATAAACATAAATAAATAATACTAAGACCTCTCATCTTTGGTTGATACCAGGCTTACCAACATATCCAAAGCATGAAAGCATACATGATACATAAAATAGTTCTATTATTAGACCAACCTTGTTGTGTGCCACAGGTAGTCAGTAGAGTCTTTTGTCGTATTAATATGGTCTACAAATCCATTTCGTATGAAGTCATTTTTATCCCAAATACCAATTTTCTCCGTGAAAATACTCCACTGATCAGGTTTCGATGCTTGCAAAGTTTCTGGAACCATGTCGACCATCGAAGTTTGAGATCGAACCTAAAGATGATCAATCATCAAACTGGAGTTATAAGTAAGAAAGGGTGGTGTGCTAGATATTCTGTTTCTCAGTTAGGCGTCGAATAATCTTATGTTGGCATTATACTTTTATCCTTTTCAATTCTTACGTAACTTTTTGTTTCATCTTATGAGAAGGATTATCCATTTTCACCTTTTCTGAAAATTATCCAAAGGGAAATCAAATACCTTCGCTGTGTTGTAAACCACATTATCGCAGTCAGGTAGGATGCTAACTGACCAGGCGGGAAGATCATATTCTCTCTTCCTGAAAGTGACAACTTTGTCCTTTTCCGAGTCAATGTTAGATAAGAATGCAACACATCCTCCTGAGTGATCGGTGTAAACATCGGCCTGCAAGCAGAAGTTGACACTAATCATTTGACGAGGCAGCAGACAAACATATTAGTCCACATGGGGACAAAGATGTGGAATTTTAAAAAAAGGGAATGGTAATGTTCAGTAATAGATACATTGAGGTTGACTTACAGTGGTCTGCAATTATAAAGGGAGTAGGATATATGATATACACACAAGATTGATTTTACTTATTTTTAGACAAAAAGAGCTCAAGCTTGTGAGATAAGTAAGCATATCATACATACTAGCTGGATAGATTATTTTTTAGAACACATATATATCACATATAAGCCAATAGAGGACAAAAATCTTACTTCTTGTTGAGGCCCAAGAGAAAACGACGTTGAGTTTCCATAAAGCAGACTATGTTCACACATTTTTATGGATTTGTGAAGCTCCCTCAGATGTCCCCATTTTGGAAGCCTCCTAAGGCCTGGAATTCAGATCAATGAATAATTGCAAGATTGTACTAGCTAAGGCCTAAGATTATTGAGGAATCCATAAGAGCAATATAGCCTAACCATATTCGTCAATTGGTGCATCATAGTCATAGCTAGTTGTAATGAAGGGCCCCCCAGTAGTGCGACCAAAGTTTGTTCCACCATGGTACTTGAAAAGGATAATGCAGAGCTGGTCAATTTTCACTAGGATGAAATTATCAGTAGTTACGCTACCGAGTGAATATGATTTAGATGATTGATGGTAATTAGCAAAAAAAATCAGTGTCTTTGTCAAGTTAGAGATGAGATGTGTGATCCACTGTAATGTTAGAAACTTAGAATGTGAGTAAAGTTAGTTCTTTAGAACCAAGTTAGAATATGAAGTGTGTGCAGGGGAATACCACATAGTAATTCTGAACGGTGCCACCTTTTCCAAAGAAACGCGCAACAGAAAATGCAACATCCTCGGCGGGTCTGTGGGGATTAGCTTCACCAAAATTCTGGAACCTAAATCGAAATGGAAATTAAAAAAGCAAGGGATTATTGCTTCCACTTTTTGAGAAAATAAAAATTGATGTACATAATTTGCTTTTTCTTGTGTGTGTTACGGACGAAAAAAAAGAAGTAATTCTTAATCAATTGCTATGGAGATGTGCCAAACGCATTACCATCCTGGCCAATTCTCTGTCCAAATTTTTGGCTTGGTTGGCGAATTTGGCTCGAATTGATCGCAATAGAATGAATTACAGGTGTTTATCTGCAAATGTCACTTGCATCAATCAATAGATCAGACAAAAAAGATCTACCAATGAATCTGTAAGAACTCTATCAGAAAATAGTACTACTCTATTTCTAAATATAAGACGTTTTGGCAGTTTATTAATAGAAACAGAGGGTATATATGTATGAACTCCCAAGCGCATGCATGTATAGATGCCAACGGGATGCTAATAGCATAACCATTGCTAAAACCTTACCAAGACATAACCCTGAAAGCAATTTTAACATGGTCCCTCCGACCTCCTCGTGTGAAAAGAGGAGGTAAGAAGTGAGTAACATGTTAAAATGTGCCGTAACCCTGAAATGCGCACTTACCATCCCTTTTTTTTTTTTTGAAGTTTCGCACTTACCATCCTGGGATCAGCAGAAGTTCCATGTCACCAGCAAGGAAGTACAAGTACAGCTACCAATGATATGCTGTTTTGTTTTTGTTTTTGCTTTTGTTTTTTCCCTGCCATAATTAACAGTTGCAGTTTGGGTGATAGTAATGCTGCCGGTGCATACGACAGGAGGCACTAAACGTCAGAAACTAACCACATGATCTGGGGCATCGGACTGCTGGCACATGATCCAAGGGACGCCGGTGTTCTGAGACAGAGCCATACTAGCCGCCCACCTTGCGTATGCCTTGCCGCCAGCCCCATATGCCTGTTCGGTACCTTCATACTCATTCTCAATCTGCAATGCACAGATTCAGCTTCAGATATAATCCAATCCTGTGCAATCGCGAGGAACATGTATTCCAAAGCTGTTTGGATCGTGACCTGAGCTAGGATGATGTGCCCGCCCTGCGAGGCGAAGAACCGCTCCTTCTTCATCATGTCCACGATTTTCGTCGTGAAGCCCTTCATGTGAGACTGTATCCAGAAGAAATAATATCACCAGGATTATCAGTTCATCACCCAAACCGGCGAAGCTACCACAAAACATTGCAGAATTTACAGGCCACGCTCACCTTGAATGGCTCGTTGTTTGTCCGGAACACCGTCCCGGGAATGTAATGCAGCCACACAGGCAAACCCCTAAAACCCCACACAAAAATTAACACACAGTACACCACAGAAACAAAATCACAGTCATAATCATAATATTGCGACGGCGAAGGGGAGAGAATCGGACCCGAAGTTCCACTCGCCGGCGACGAAGGGGCCGATGCGCAGGATCAGGAAGAGCCCGGCGTCCTTGACGACCCTCGCGAACTGCACCAGATCGAACCGGTCCTCGAAGTAGTACTGCAATCCATTCAACAATCGCACATGAAAACCCCCCACGAACGGACTAAATGCAGCGCAAAATATTGAAGACCAGCGGGCGCGGCGGGCGGACCTTGCCGGGGGCGGTCTCGTGGCCGTTCCAGAAGACGTAGGTCTCGATGCAGTCGGCGCCGCCCTCCTTGGCCTCCGCCACCAGCTTGGGCCACATCTGCGAGCAATCGAAATTACTGTATTATTACTGCCGCCACAGTGCCACTGCTAGCTAGTGCATGAGCTGGGGTGGTAGGATCGTACCGCGGGGACGCTGCGCGGGTAGTGGATGGAGGTGGAGATGAGAAGGCGGCGGCGGCCGGAGATGATGAGGGAGCGGTGGTCGTACGCGACACCGGAGACTGCGGCCGCGGTGACGACGAGCAACGCATGCAGCACCAGGAGCAAGGGGAGCAGCCGGCCGGCGGCGGTGGCCATGGCTGGAGTCGAAGACTGTGGTGCCGTAGCACTGTGTGTAGACAGTACGCGCGGCGGTGGCGTTATAAATAGTGGGTGCGGTGGTGGCAAGCGAGACGCCGCGCCGTGGCGGCGGGGTCTCTCGGTACGGTGTGCCGTGGCAACTGTGCAACGGCCAGTTTCACACCATCCTACAGAGTCCGGACTTGGCTGCCTGACGTACTCGCGAAGAAGAAAATCGGCCACGGCCACGCATTCACGTACGTCACGCTGCTGGATGGCGCCAGGTGATGGCCGGCCAGACCGCGCCATGGACAAGATTACGCGACGTCGCGTTCGGCGCTCGGGCGCTCCGTGGGTGATGCGCTGCTGCATAGTCCAAGCAGAGCGGTGAAGCAGCCACGCCTCCACGGCGGCTGCCCCCTTTCCTTTTCTTTTTCCAGCTGATTTACACAGGTATATGTACGATTACTGACCTATTTGAATTTTATTTGTGAATTTAGAAAAAGTTCATGATTTAAAAGAAGTTTTTGAAATTAAAAAAATGTTCACAAATTGAAAAGATGTTGGTGAATTTTTAAATAATCATGATTTTTTTAAAAACATGAATTTTAATATATATATATATATATATGAATTTAAAAAATATTTCCAAAATTTAAAATTATCGGTGAATTTTAAATATGCTTGTGAATTTTACAAAAAATCCCATGAATTTGAAAAATATGGTCACAATGTTTAAAAATGTTGATGAATTAAAAATATGTTTGCATATTTATTAATTTTTGAAAAGGTTCCCAAATTTTTAAACAAAATCACATTTTTTTAAAGATACCATGAATTTAGAGAAAATGGGAAATAAAAAATGATAAACAAGCAATAGAAAACACACAAAAAAGGAAAAACTAGTCGAGTGGAGGTTCCAAAACCAATGGGGAAAGAACCACACAAAAACCGAGTGGGACGGCCCACTGCCTCGCGCACGCCGGGAGGGCGGGGGCGACAGTTGTCGGCCTACGCAGGGAATAATATTCGCTCCCGTGGAGCGTGGGGCAAGCTTTCACCGCGTATATGATCTCGATCAAACATGGGCTAACCACATCGGCTATAGTCACTACGACTACTAAGCTCCCTAGAATGAGAGTATTGTGGTGCATTGGAGGCGGGCACTTTGAGGCCCGGCTGGAAGTGGGTGGTCCAATTGTGTAGGTGAAGGAAATATACCCTAGAGGCAATAATAAAATTGTTATTTTATATTTTCTTATATCATGATAAATGTTTATTATTCATGCTAGAATTGTATTAACTGGAAACTTGATACATGTGTGGATACATAGACAAAACACAGTGTCCCTAGTAAGCCTCTACTAGACTAGCTCGTTGATCAAAGATGATTAAGTTTCCTAACCATAGACATGTGTTGTCATTTGATGAACGGGATCACATCATTAGGAGAATGATGTGATGGACAAGACCCATCCGTTAGCTTAGCATAATGATCGTTAAGTTTTATTGCTAGCTTAGCATAGTGTTTCACAGAAAAGGAAAATATCAAACGGAGTCCAAACGAAATGAAATCTTCGGGAGCGTGATTTTTGGAACGAACGTGATCCAGGAGACTTGGAGTTGAAGTCAAGGAAGCTTCGAGGTGGCCACAAGGCAGGGAGGCGCGCCCGCCCCCTGGGCGCGCCCCCACCCTCATGGGCCCTTCGTGGGCCCCTCGTGGATCCCATGACCGACTTCTTTTGCCTATATATATATATCCATGTACCCTAAAAACATCGGGGAGCAGAATAGATCAGGAGTTCCGCTGCCGCAAGCCTTTGTAGCCACCCAAAACCAATCTAGACCTGTTTCGGCACCCTACGGAGGGGGGAATCCCTCTTCGGTGGCCATCTTCATCATCCCGGTGCTCTCCATGACGAGGAGGGAGTAGTCCACCCTCGGGGCTGAGGGTATGTACCAGTAGCTATGTGTTTGATCTCTCTCTCTCTCTCTCTCTCTCTCGTGTTATTGAGGTGGTACGATCTTGATGTATTGCGAGCTTTGCTATTATAGTTGGATCTTATGATGTTTCTCCCCCTCTACTCTCTTGTAATGGATTGAGTTTTCCCTTTGAAGTTATCTTTTCGGATTGAGTCTTTAAGGATTTGAGAACACTTGATGTATGTATTGCATGTGCTTATCTGTGGTGACAATGGGATATCACATGATCCACTTGATGTATGTTTTGGTGATCAACTTGCGAGTTTCGTGACCTCGTGAACTTATGCATAGGGGTTGGCACACGTTTTCGTCTTGACTCTCCGGTAGAAACTTTGGGGCACTCTTTGAAGTTCTTTCTGTTGGTTGAATAGATGAATTCGAGATTGTGTGATGCATATCGTATAATCATACCCACGGATACTTGAGGTGACATTGGAGTATCTAGGTGACATTAGGATTTTGGTTGATTTGTATCTTAAGGTGTTATTCTAGTACGAAATCTATGATAGATTGAAGGGAAAGAATAGCTTCGTGTTATTTTACTACGGACTCTTGAATAGATCGATCAGAAAGAATAACTTTGAGGTGGTTTCGTACCCTACAATAATCACTTCATTTATTCTCCGCTATTAGTGACTTTGGAGTGACTCTTTGTCGCATGTTGAGGGATAGTTATATGATCCAATTATGTTATTATTGTTGAGAGAACTTGCACTAGTGAAAGTATGAAGCACTAGTGAAAGTATGAACCCTGGGCCTTGTTTTCTAGCATTGCAATGCCGTTTACGCTCACTTTTACCACTTGCTACCTTGATTTTTTTTATATTTTCAGATTACAAAAACCATTATCTACTATCCATATTGCACTTGTATCACCATCTCTTCGCCAAACTAGTGCATATATACAATTTACCATTGTATTGGGTGTGTTGGGGACACAAGAGACTCTTTGTTATTTGGTTGCAGGGTTGTTTGAGATAGACCATCTTCATCCTACGCCTCCCACGGATTGATAAACCTTAGGTCATCCACTTGAGGGAAATTTGCTACTGTCCTACAAACCTCTTGGAGGCCCAACACCGTCTACAAGAAGAAGGTTGTGTAGTGGACATCAAGCTCTTTTCTGGCGTCGCTGCCGGGGAGGTTAGCGCTTGAAGGTATATCTTTAGATCTTGCAATCAAATCTTTTAGTTTCTTGCTTTATCACTAGTTTAGTTTATAAAAGAAAACTACAAAAAAATGGAATTGAGTTTGCCTCATACGCTTCATCTTTTTAATATCTTTCGTGAGAATGATGGAAAGGAAAGTTGTGCTCAAGTGCTAGAAGAAGAAGTCTATAGAATGTTTGGCACTAAATCTTTGAATGATGAGAATGATTGCAATGTTATTAGTATGAACTCTTTGAATATCCATAGTACTAATGATGATTGCACTAGTTATGATGAAAATATCTCTTATAAGCATGTCGATTTTTGTGGAGTGCATAGAGTTTGCAAGTACATACCAAACAGGGAAGATAGATTTTGCAAGAGGCATAAGTATTTGGAAACTAAATGGTTGCAAGAGAGGCTAGATGTTAGTGCTGAAAATTTAAAATATCTTAGCTATACTTGTGAACTTTGCAATGAACATGGTCATTTAAATATCAAATGCAAATTGTTTCATGATCCAATCGTGTCCAAAAATTGTGATGACTTGATTTCCCTTGCACATCATAATGAACTTAGTTTGATTTTGGGTTATGAAGAAATGAAACGTCAAACTAAGCATATTCCAGAATATAACCTTGAGAAATTCCTCGATATTGATCTAGAAGAAATTTATATGTATTGTGCGGTGAATTGCATTGAAAATCCTTATATTGCCAATTACATAAAGAAAAGAAAACAAATAGAGGGTGAAGAGAATACTAATGAAAGGGAAGAGGCTTCCCAATATCCTCCTATTATTTCTTATGATGAATCAGGTAATGAGGAGGAGCCTTCTATTCAACCAATCTCATTAATAAGGAGCTCAAAAAAGAGGGTTAAACCCACACATGATGTGAAGAAGAAAAAGAAAAGACGGAGAAGCAAAGGTAGAAAGGTATCCCTCCCAAATGATGTTGCTCCTACTACTCAATGTGATGATGATAATTGCTATACTATCGGTGCTATCCATACTATTAATGATGAGAGTGATTATGCTTATAATATGAAAAGGCCCAAGCTTGGGGATGCTATGTTTGATGAAGATGATGTTTTTGACAATATATTTGCTGCAATTAATGTTTGTCCCAAGCTTGGGGATGCTACATTTAATGAAGATGATATTTTTAGTCTCCCAAGTTTTGATATGCAAATTTGTTATGATGATAGCATGCCTCCTACTTATGATGATTATATTGATGAAAGTGGGTTTGGAAGAGTGTCAACTTTAGGAAGTAGTAATCCCACTATTTTGGAGTATGTTGAATCTTATTGTGATAATTATGAAAGTAGATTTGGAGAGGTCATGACTTTATTTAGTAATGATTCCACTATCTTGGAAGAGGTTTCAAGTGATTATGATGAACAAAGTTGCTACCTATGATGATTATTGTGATGACACTTATGCTATAAAAAGTAGTGATGATTATATTTATAAAACTTGTCATGATTATGATTACCCTTTTTCTGAACATTACTCCTTTAATGTGGAAACAATTTATAGTATTTGAGTTTCTTATGATACTCCCACTATTCCGAACGAGAAGAATTTTGCTTATGTGGAGATTAATAAAATTTCTATGCTTGTAGATCATGAAAAGAATGCTTTATGTGATAGTTTATTGTTGAATTCATTTATGATGCTACTGAAAATTATTATGAGGGAGGAATTTATGCTTGTGGGAATTGCAATAATATCAAGTTTCCTCTCTACATATTGAAAATCTTGAAGCTATGCTTGTTTTGCCTTCCTATGCTAGTTGATTATGGTTCCCACAAGTTGTTTGCTCACGAAATCCCTATGCATAGGAAGTGGGTTAGACTTAAATGTGCTAGTCATATTCTTCATGATGCTCTCTTTATATTTCAATTCTTATCTTTTATGTGAGCATCATTGAAATCATCATGCCTAGCTAGGGGCGTTAAACGTTAGCGCTTGTTGGGAGGCAACCCAACTTTATTTTTGCTCCTTGATTTTTGTTCCTATTTAGTAATAAATTAATCATATATCCTCTGTTATGATTGTGTTTTTTATGTTTTAGTTAGTGTTTGTGCCAAGTAAAGCCTTTAGGATCTTCTTGGGTGATTGTTATTTGATCTTGTTGTAAAAAACAGAAAGTATGCGCTCACGAGAATAATTTTCATTTTTTATCAGAGAGCAATAAAATACCAATTCAAGTTGCAGTAGATTAATAAACAAATTTCCTATGACTTCCTAATTTCTTAGGATTTTTAGAGTTACAGAAGTATTCGAAACCTACAGATTACTACAGACTGTTCTGTTTTTGACAGATTATGTTCTCTATGTGTTGTTTGCTTATTTTGATGAATCTATGAGTAGTATCGGAGGGTATGAACCATAGAGAAGTTGGAATACACTATATATTACACCAATATGAATTTATAATGAGTTCACAACAGGACTTAAGTGGTGACTTATTTTCTTATACTAACGGAGCTTACGAGTTTTCTGTTAAGTTTTGTGTTGTGAAGTTTTCAAGTTTTGGGTGAAGAATCGATGGACTAAGGAATAAGGAGTGGCAAGAGCCTAAGCTTGGGGATGCCCAAGGCACCCCAAGGTAAAATCCAAGGACACTAAAAAGTCTAAGCTTGGGGATGCCCCGTAAGGCATCCCCTCTTTCGTCTTCGTTCATCGGTAACTTTACTTGGAGCTATATTTTTATTCACCACATGATATGTGTTTTGCTTGGAGCGTCATTTTCTTTTCTTTTGTTTTGCTTGCTGTTTGAATAAAATACCAAGATATGGAATTCTTAAATTTTAGAGAGTCTTCACATAGTTGCATAATTATTCGACTACTCATTGATCTTCACTTATATCTTTCGGAGTAGTTTGTCATTTGCTCTAGTGCTTCACTTATATCTTTTTAGAGCACGGCGGTGGTTTTATTTTGAAGAAATAGATGAAACCCCATACTTCACTTATATTATTTTGAGAGTCTTTGTAACAACATGGTAGTTTGCTTTGATTACGAAACTAGTCTTAATATGATAGGCATCCAAGTGGGATATAATAAAAACTTTCATAAAAAGTGCATTGAATACTATCAGAAATTTGATACTTGATAATTGTTTTGAGATATGAAGATGGTGATATTAGAGTTATGCTAGTTGAGTAGTTGTGAATTTGAGAAATACTTGTGTTAAAATTTGTGATTCCCGTAGCATGCACGTATGGTGAACCGTTATGTGATGAAGTCGGAGCATGATTTATTTACTGATTGTCTTCCTTATGAGTGCCGGTCGAGGACGAGCGATGGTTTTTTCCTACCAATCTATCCCCCTAGGAGAATGCACGTAGTACTTTGTTTCGATAACTAATAGATTTTTGCAATAAGTATGTGAGTTCTTTATGACTAATGTTGAGTCCATGGATTATACGCACTCTCACCCTTCCACCATTGCTAGCCTCTCTAGTACCGCGCAACTTTCGCCGGTACCATAAACCCACCATATACCTTCCTCAAAACAGCCACCATACCTACCTATTACGGTATTTCCATAGCCATTCCGAGATATATTGCCATGCAACTTTCCACCGTTCCGTTATTATGACACGCTTCATCATTGTCATATTGCTATGCATGATCATGTAATTGACATCGTATTTGTGGCAAAGCCACCGTTCGTAATTCTTTCATACATCAGTCATGAGTCATTGCACATCCCGGTACACCGCCGGAGGCATTCATATAGGTCATATTTTGTTCTAAGTATTGAGTTGTAATTCTTGAGTTGTAAGTAAATTAAAGTGTGATGATCATCATTATTAGAGCATTGTCCCAGTGAGGAAAGGATGATGGAGACTATGATTCCCCCACAAGTCGGGATGAGACTCCGACGAAAAAAAAGAGGCCAAAAAAAAGAAGGCCCAAAAAAATGAGAGAAAAAGAGAGAAGGGACAATGTTACTATCCTTTTTCCACACTTGTTCTTCAAAGTAGCACCATGATCTTCATGATAGAGAGTCTCCTATGTTATCACTTTCATACACTAGTGGGAATTTTACATTATTGAAAGATCGTGGATGTCGCCTAGGGGGGTGAATAGGCGTCTTAAAAAAATTTACGGTTTAGGCTTGAAAAAATGCGGAATAAACCTAGCGGTTAATTTGTCAAGCACAAAACCTAAAACAACTAGGCTCACCTATGTGCACCAACAACTTATGCTAAGGAAGATAAACAACTAGGTGATAGCAAGATATATGACAAGAAACAATATGGCTATCACAAAGTAAAGTGCATAAGTAAAGAGCTCGGGTAAGAGATAACCGAGGCACGCGGAGACGACGATGTATCCCGAAGTTCACACCCTTGTGGATGCTAATCTCCGTTTAGAGCGGTGTGGAGGCACAATGCTCCCCAAGAAGCCACTAGGGCCACCGTAATCTCCTCACGCCCTCGCACAATGCAAGATGCCGTGATTCCACTAAGGGGTCCTTGAGGGCGGTCACCGAACCCATACAAATGGCAACCCTTGGGGGCGGTCACCGAACCCGTACAAATGGCAACCCTTGGGGGCGGTCACCGAACCCATACAAATGGCAACCCTTGGGGGCGGTCACCGAACCTGTACACTTTGACATCCCTTGGGGGCGGTCACCGGTACCCGTCAAATTGCTCGGGGCGATCTCCACAACCTAATTAGAGACCCCGACGCTTGCCCGGAGCTTTACACCACAATGATTGAGCTCCGAACAACACCAACCGTCTAGGGCGCCAAGGCACCCAAGAGGAACAAGCTCTAGGGTGCCCAAACACCCAAGAGTAATAAGCTTCTCAAACTTCACTTCCACGTATCACCGTGGAGAACTCAAACCGATGCACCAAATGCAATGGCAAGGGCACACAGAGTGCCCAAGTCCTTCTCTCTCAAATCCCACCGAAGCAACTAATGCTAGGGAGGAAAATGAGAGAAAGAACAAGAAGGAGAACATTAAGAACTCCAAGATCTAGATCCAAGGGGTTACCCTCACATAGAGGAGAAAGTGATTGGTGGAAATGTGGATCTAGATCTCCTCTCTCTTTTCCCTCAAAAACTAGCAAGAATCCATGGAGGGATTGAGAGTTAGCAAGCTAAAAGAAGGTCAACAATGGGGGCAAAAATGAGCTCAAGAGATTGGGTTCATTGGGGAAGAAGACCCCCTTTTATAGGTGGAGAAAAATCCAACCGTTATGCTCACAACCCGCACTGAGCGGTACTACCGCTCCAAGGAGCGGTACTACCGCTAGGGCGGAAGTACCCCTTTGAAAAACAACAACGAGGAGGCAAAAGGCCAGTAGAACCGCCGGAGCGGTACTACCGCTCGTCCTCACGGTACTACCGCTCGACCTCACAGTACTACCGCAAATGGTAGCGGTACTACTGCTTGCGAGCGGTACAAAAAAAATACTTCCGTGCCTACTTCCGCTGAGCAAACCACGAGATTTTGGTCCGGAGCGGTACTACCGCTTAGGAGCCGCGGTAGTACTGCTCTGGAGTGGTAGTACTGCTCAGGAGCCGCGGTAGTACTGCTCTGGAGCGGTAGTAAAAAATTACATCCGCTCTAGCCACGGTAGTACCGCTGCAGCCTTTACAAAAACAGCCATAACTTCTGCAAATGGACTCCGAATTCAACGAAACCAAGTTTGTTGGAAAGCTAACGACATGGGCTAACACAATATTGATAGAAAAATCAATAGGAAGCAAATGAGAAAAGGCCCATAAGAAAATGGTGAGAACCCTTCATCGGAAAAGACCGGTAAAACCTCCAACACCGAAAACATCATAGAAGATGCATGCGAACTCCGTTTTCGATGAACTCAAGCTTGTCATCAAGATGACCATAATCTCTAAGACTCACAAAGAGAACTAAATGAGAACTAAAAAAGATGATGCAAGGATGCAATGGTTTGAGCTCTCTACGAATGATACGATCAAGCTACTCATCGAGAGCCCCCCTTGATAGTACGACAATCAATCCTATGACCTGGTCTCCCAACTACCATCATGAGACCGGTAAAATAGAAAACCTATCAAGGGAAAACCTTTGCCTTGCACATGGTCCACTTGATCTAGATGATGACGATCTTGACCCCCTCAAGTTGGACCACCTTTCTTGATTGTGTTGGCTCGATGAAGACTAGTTGATTGCTCCCCCATACTCCACTAAGGGTGAGCAACTCTTCCGCACATCTTCACAAGTCCATTGTCACCACAATGGACGTCAAGCTTCAAGAATTTGATCTCTCCGTGATGCTTCACTTGAATTTGCACACCGCAACCTAACCCCACAAAGAACTCTCACGAAGACCATGGGTTAGTACAGAAAGTGTAATGGACAATGCTTACCATACCATGGGATCACTTGATCCCCCTGTACATCGTGTACGCTTTATGTGTTGATCAACTTGATTCACTCTTGACTTAGTCTTGATCAACCTTGATTCTTTCCAACTCTCTTCATTTGGATGATGTCTTGAAGGTAAACATGAATGATCAAACAATCTTCTTCTTCAAGACATGCTTGCAATAAGCTCAACTCTCAAATGACCAATCTTTGGATAATTCCTTGAATAGCACCTTGGTCGACACAAACTCTCCTTGAAACCAACACATGTACTCCAAGAAAAGCCTATGGACAAAACCTTCAAATATAACTCAAGGCAACCATTAGTCCATAGAGATTGTCATCAATTACCAAAACCAAACATGGGGGCACCGCATGTTCTTTCAATCTCCCCCATTTTGGTAATTGATGACAATCACTTTCACGAGAGTTTATACAAGGAATTATGCATCACCAAGCAATGCAACAACCAATAATGCATGCGTATGAGATGCAAATTCTTAGGAACAAAACCAAAGCAAGGAGAAAACTCTGAAGACTTCTCCACAAAACTCTCTGAAACTTCTCCCCCATTGGCATCGATTGCCAAAATGGGCGAAAAGCATAGAAGGCCAATATAAATTGTGTTCCTCCATAAATTGTGTATTTCTCAACAAGAGAGTGGAATGCAATACACATATCCAACGGTAATACTTGGAGGAAGACCAACTATATTGAGGCACCAAGATTGCTAAAGGAATGATATGCCACAAGGACATAACAAAGAGAGACACAAGCAATCAAGCAATCAAAAGGTACCAATTGAAGCAAGCAATCAACGGATATCAATTGAACCAACTAGACCAAAGATCCTACGAGCTACATGAATAAAGGATATTATGATATGAGCAAAGGAGTGTTCTAAAGAAACTAGAGAAGCTCCCCATGATTTGTGCACACATAAGAATTTTTGTATTTGGATACAAAGTGCACAAAATAGGATCATAGCTCCCCCAAAATCAATAGAAACTCACAACAAGTGCAAGTGAGCATATAGGAAACTAAGCCTAGTACATGTAACAAACACATGGTTGAGCAATAAGTGAAAGAGGCAACTTAAGAATGGGCTCAACCAAAATGATGTGTGTGAGTCAAGGCAATGCACTTGAGAAGACTAATGTACGGATGAGCATTAAGCATCAATAAAGTCTTGAAATAATGAGGCAACACAGTGCAAGGCCTATCATTCCCACACACAACAAGTAGATGGGTTCACAAGCTTACTAATAAGCATATAAAGAACCTATGCTTGTGACAACCCGTGGTGAAGATAGAACAAGAAAGCCTCATCAAGACGAAGGATACCAATTAAGATGGCAAAAGCCTCGTAAAGATAAGCATGAGGAAAATAATCTTCACCACACAAGAATGCATCAAGATGCAACGAGATACGACATGCACTCAAGGCAAAAGCTTTCACGGAGCCACCAAAGAAATAACAAAAGAGAGACAAGGTGGACGTGAAAGAAAGGATATCATCTAGAGATGTAATTTCTCTCAAGTGTATAAGGTTCTAGGTAGACGAAATCATGATGATATATATCTACAAAGAAGGATGTACACCCGAAATAGTTACAACATGAAGGAACAAGATATCCAAAAGGAAGTCATACATATACCAATAAGATATTTGCTTGAGAGCATAGCACAAGGCTAGATATGGTCTTATTGCATATAAATGAATTCCAACCACACGAACATCAAAGACATCACAACTAGCAACAAGACATCATTGTTGGGATGCTTTGAGAAAGGAAACAAGTATCACAAGAGAGAATGGATAACATGCCATAATACAACCTACGAAAGGTTGATGCAAGAAATGTGTGCATGAAGTAGATGATGATACTTGTTACCGAGATACCATTGGATGGATGTAGTAGATACCAATTAAAGGTAGATAGTAGTTCATTAATCATCCTAGCTTGACTCCAATAAGCACATGGTGACACCACCTTCCTTGTGAGTGAGCCGAGCATCCAATGCATCTCCACTTGTTCCTAGAAAAACAACACAAACAAAATGGTACCCAAACTCATTGGGACCAAAGAGTTAGAGAACCAACAACACATAGGACAAACTCCACATAAATATGTGCATATAGATATGAAAATGAATTTCATGCACATCTCATCCAATTTGAGACTTGGTGGAGTTTCCCCTATATATTGGGTCAAAGAAGGAAAGCATGCCAAAGTAACTACATGAAGTTAATATGCATGCTCAATACTTTCAAGAACCGATACCAATTAACAAAGAATTACCAAGTGAAGAAGAGATACTGAATAAATGAACACTTGGAGGATATCCAAAAAGATACATCAAGGAATGAGATATCCATTGATACACTCAAAAAGAAAGATGTCAAACTCCCAAAAGAGAGGATGGTTCCAAACAAACCAAGTGCTCTACAAAGTTTCATGATGGCACAAAGTGCCAAAAAGAAATGGTTTGCATTCCACCAACACACACTTGATAAGAATCACAAGGTGAGCGTTCTAAGAAGAATAGGATAGCTCCCCCAAGCATTGTGCATTATAGAGAATTTGCATTTGAATACAAAAAGCACAAGATGGGATCACCACTTTCACTATATCTATACAAACACTAGACAAGCTCAAGTAAATAACAAGATCCACAAGTGGTATGGAATACAATGGGAGTTGACACAATCCTAGGCAAGAGATAAAGCAAATAAAAGCAAAGGCCAATGTAAAGATGATCAAAAATTTCTACCACACATAAGTGAGTACCAATTGTCAAAAGACAAGAAGTATTTGGAAATAATTCCCGGTGGTAGATAGCAAGGATATCCGACATCATCTTCACACCAAAATAAAGCAAATTGCAACTTGTAGACCTAACATGCCACCTAGGAACAAGATAATTTACAATATCAATTCTAGGTGATAATATCTCAAATGTACACATTTTCTAGGCTAGTAATATACACATAGCATATTACTCCCTCATAGGGCTGGAATTCGAGTCGAGTCGCGCCAGCTCGGTTCGACTCGCTAGAGCTCGTTTCATTAACGAGTTAGCTCGACTCGACTCGTTACTATAACGAGCTCAAACCCAAAATTGGCTTGACTCGTATAACTCGCAAGCTGGCTTGTTTAGCTTGTTAAGCTTATTAAAGATATAACATAAATCCCTCAAATATGATAAAAATGATCATGTATATATTAAATAGAGATCTCTATTAAATATATATATCACTAAACAATTGTAATTTCCTTGTAACGCATGAGTCTCCTAGACGGCTGGGCCTTCAACGGCTGGGCCTTATGTTGTGCTCCTGGGATGTAGGGTGCCGAGTGGGTGATTTTTCTTTGTATTGGGAGTGGTTGATCTATTATATCGAGCCTAACGAGTTACACGAGTACTCGTGAGATTGACTCGTTTAACTTGGTCTATAAACGATCTTAAACTAAAGCTTGGCTCGGCTCGCTATTCTTCGAGTTCGAGTCGATTCGAGCCGAGTCACGAGCTATTTGTTTAACTCGCGAGCTTTGAGTTTTTTTTCTAGACCTACTCCCCCATAATGTGATACCAATTAAAGATAAACAAGAGGCAAAAAAACGATCCAACAAGAGATAATTAATGGACAATTTAGAATTTGAATTTCTCATGAGAAGACATACCACATAGTGACTAGATAATCTTGAAATATCAATACTAGATGGTATTACTCATGTACACACATATATAGGATTGTGAGGTGCACAAAGCACATCACTCCCCCATAATGGGATATTCCATTAATCTCTCACAAGAGCCAACTAAGAAATGAACAAGATGCAAAAGGCTCAATGCATGACACACATGTACATGATGTGCAAACCAACACACACATACTTGATTGCTCAAGATAATCAAGTTGGAAGCACAACATATACAAACACATGCAAGGAACAAAACCAAACGTGCAAAGGGGTAAGTAACTATCAATGTAAACACTTTAAGCACGAGTTACCGCATGGAGGAACACTGAATATAAGATAGAAACTTGATAACCCGAATGACTTGGCTTGAGACAATAAGAATGATGAAGTCCCCTTAATTCTTCATAATGTAGCCAAGTCTCCAAAGACCTCCAACAACACCTATTTATCAAGTATGAGCTAGTTGGTCCCCAACCAAGTTGGGTCCTAAGAGGTTAGTCACAATAGGCTTGGCTACCCAAATGGTTCTTTTCTTGACACCACTTTGAGCACCAACAAATTTGGCAAAAACATTGCCAACCTTATCCTTCCCAAGAGAATAGATATCATCAATTAGAATAGGGTTGGATAAGGTACCATTTGTGCATGAAGAAGCGATGTGACCTTTTTCACGACATAGGTAGCAACGTCTACTTTTTACTTTCTTCTCACTTGATTTCTCAACTTGAGAAGCATTAGCTTGAGTTTTCTTGGGAAGAGGCCTTTCTTCAACTTGAGGTTGAGAATGAGAGTGAACTTGTGGTCGCTTCCCTTGTTTCTTGTCACTAATGGACTTCTTCTTTAATGGGCAAGATCTAACATGATGCCCTTCTACTTTGCACTTGAAGCAAACAATCTTGGCCGAATTCTTGACTTGTTCTTGGCCCTTCTTTTTGTTCACTTTGGACTTCTTCTTATTGTTGGAGTTGAATCCAAGTCCACCTTTGTCATTGGGGGATTTTTGCACACTCAAGATATTGTTGAGTGTGAATTTCCCTTCATGACTCTTTTCCAAGTCTTTCTTCAAAGAAGTGACTTGGGCCTTGAGCTATTTGATTTCCTCTGCATGGTTAGTCTCAACACAAGTACTAGAGGAAGTATAAGCTTCATCTTTAGAGCAACAAGGCAAGGAAATCAATTCATCACAAGATGTACCAATGTTATGCATGGATGAATCGCGAGGACTAGCACAAGGCAATATAGCATTTTGACCAAAAGTGGTGCTAGTATCCACATGAGGCTCACTAGATGTTACCTTAGCAAGCATGGCCTCATGAGCTATCTTTAGCACATTATGGGATACTAGAAGATCATCATGAGAGCTTGTGAGCTTTACATGATTTTCTTCCAACATCCCATAATTGCTAGATAGCAACTCAAGTTGAGCCCTTAGCTCAACATTCTCCTTTAATATGGATGCTTCACAAGAGATAGAGTTAGTAGCACAAGCATCATCATTAGCAACAAGAGGAGAAGACAACTTGGCAAGATCTTTTGAATATGAAGCTTTAAGTTGAGCATGAGACTCGATGAGTTTGATGAGCTCACCCTTAATGACCCTTGAGCCATTTTCGAGGTGCTCAAAGTCCTCAAGGAGTTTAGCATGCGCAACTTCAAGCTCCTCATTTTTAGTTTCAAAATCACTGGCCACCTCAAGAGCTCTATCACGAGATTCCCTCACTCTAGATAATTCTAGAGCAAGTCTCCTCAAGAGATTCCTTGGTGGTTTGTTCAAGTTCAAGAGCTTGAGAGAGGTCCGCAATCTCATTAGCATAATCACGCTCATGACCTTCCATTTTATCAATGGTGACCTCGTGCTCCTTAAGACGAGATTCCAACTCATCAATATAATTCTTGCCCTCAATGGCAATGGACATGATTTCCATGAAGTTGGAATGAGCAATTTTATTTTTATGAAGAGATTTAAAACCATTTCCCCCTTAATTTTTAAGGAGGCAACATTATCATTCTCTTCATCATTATCCTCATCATTATTAGCATCAACATCATCATCAAGAGACATATTGGGTTTCAAAGTAGGAGGTACCTTTGAAGCCTTAGCCATAAGGCAAAAAGCAATAGATGATCATGTAGGATCCCTTGAAGCACAATTTAAAACCACATCTTGTTCCATGGAGTGTTGGGTTTCCTCTACATTGTTAGCACCACAACTCGAGGAAATACAAGCATTTTTATCATGGCAACAAGATATAGCAAACATATCATCATGAGATTTAGTCAAGCAATTTCTACATGATATGCAGGGACTATCAACACAAGCATGTGAAACATTTGGAGTGCTCGAAGTGTTAAAGCCCAAAGAAGGAGCAATGCAATAAGATAGTGATGAAGGATCATCCACAATAAGCATACTATCATCATTGCAATGACCAGCACTACTCACCATATCATTACCTTGTGGCAAACCACATGTAGGTGAAGTAGAAGAAGTTGAGAATACTATACAGCCGGATGTGGAGGGAGAACAATCATCCCCACAAAACTTGGACACGCCATATTTATCTTGAAGCTTTGTCCACAACTCATGAGCATCCCGAAATGGCATGAGTTGAAATATAACTACATTGCTCAAAGCATCAAAAAGCACATTAGAAGCTTGAGAATTGAGATAAGAGCTTTTCTCATCCTCTAAAGATAATCTTTGGGGATCCTTTGGAGGAGAAAACCCCATATCTACAATTCGCTCTAAACTTGGGTCCATGACCCTAAAGAGATTAAGCATGCGAATTACCCAAACATCAAAATGTGTGCCATCGAAACTAAGAGTGTCAGAGAATCCTAAACCCCTAGTCGACATCCTTACTCTCTAGGCGGTTAAGCCCAATAAAGAGAGACGAGGCTCTGATACCAATTGAAAGATCGTGGATGTCGCCTAGGCGGGGTGAAATAGGCGTCTTAAAAAATTACGGTTTAGGCTTGAACAAATGCGGAATAAACCTAGCGGTTAATTTGTCAAGCACAAAACCTAAAACAACTAGGCTCACCTATGTGCATCAACAACTTATGCTAAGCAAGATAAACAACTAGGTGATAGCAAGATATATGACAAGAAACATTATGGCTAACACAAAGTAAAATGCATAAGTAAAGAGCTCGGGTAAGAGATAACCGAGGCACGCGGAGACGACGATGTATCCCGAAGTTCACACCCTTGCAGATGCTAATCTCCGTTTAGAGCGGTGTGGAGGCACAATGCTCCGCAAGAAGCCACTAGGGCCACCGTAATCTCCTCACGCCCTCGCACAATGCAAGATGCCGTGATTCCACTGAGGGACCCTTGAGGGCGGTCACCGAACCCATACAAATGCCAACCCTTGGGGGTGGTCACCGAACCCGTACACTTTGGCAACCCTTGGGGGCGGTCACCGGTACCCATAAAATTGCTTGGGGCGATCTCCACAACCTAATTAGAGATCCCGACGCTTGCCCGGAGTTTTACACCACAATGATTGAGCTCCGAACAACACCAACCGTCTAGGGCGCCAAGGCACCCAAGAGGAACAAGCTCTAGGGTGCCCAAACACCCAAGAGTAATAAGCTTCTCAAACTTCACTTCCACGTATCACCGTGGAGAACTCAAACCGATGCACCAAATGCAATGGCAAGGGCACACAGAGTGCCCAAGTACTTCTCTCTCAAATCCCACCGAAGCAACTAATGCTAGGGAGGAAAATGAGAGGAAGAACAAGAAGGAGAACACCAAGAACTCCAAGATCTAGATCCAAGGGGTTACCCTCGCATAGAGGAGAAAGTGATTGGTGGAAATGTGGATCTAGATCTCCTCTCTCTTTTCCCTCAAAAACTAGCAAGAATCCATGGAGGGATTGAGAGTTAGCAAGCTCAAAGAAGGTCAACAATGGGGGCAAAAACGAGCTCAAGAGATAGGGTTCATTGGGGAAGAAGACCCCATTTTATAGGTGGGAAATAATCCAACCGTTATGCTCACCACCCGCACAAAGCGGTACTACCGCTAGGCCGGAAGTACCCCTTTGAAAAACAACAGTGAGGAGGCAAAAGTCCAGTAGAACCGCCGGAGCGGTACTACCGCTCGTACTCACAGTACTACCACTCGACCTCGCGGTACTACCGCAAATGGTAGCGATACTACTGCTTGCGAGCGGTACAAAAAAAAATACTTCCGTGCCTACTTCCGCTGAGCAAAACATGAGATTTTGGTCCGGAGTGGTACTACCGCTTAGGAGCCGCGATAGTACTGCTCTGGAGCGGTAGTAAACAATTACATCCTCTCTATCCACGATAGTACCACTGCAGCCTTTACAAAAACAGCCATAACTTCTACAAACGGACTCCAAATTCAACGAAACCAAGTTTGTTGGAAAGCTAACGACATGGGCTAACACAATATTGATAGAAAAATCAATAAGAAGCAAATGAGAAAAGGCCCATAAGAAAATGGTGAGAACCCTTCATCGGAAAAGACCGGTAAAACCTCCAACACCGAAAACATCATAGAAGATGCATGCGAACTCCGTTTTCGATGAACTCAAGCTTGTCATCAAGATGACCATAAGCTCTAAGACTCACGAAGAGAACTAAACAAGAACTAAGAAAGATGATGCAAGGATGCAATGGTTTGAGCTCTCTACGAATGATACGACCAAGCTACTCATCGAGAGCCCCCCTTGATAGTACGGTAATCGATCCTATGACCCGGTCTCCCAACTACCATCATGAGACCGGTAAAATAGAAAACCTATCAAGGGCAAACCTTTGCCTTGCACATGGTCCACTTGAGCTAGATGATGACGATCTTGACCCCCTCAAGTTGGACCACCTTTCTTGATTGTGTTGGCTCGATGAAGACTAGTTGATTGCTCCCCCATACTCCACTATGGGTGAGCCACTCTTCCGCACATCTTCACAAGTCCATTGTCACCACAATGGACGGCAATCTTCAAGCATTTGATCTCTTCGTGATGCTTCACTTGAATTTGCACACCGCAACCTAACCCCACAAAGAACTCTCACGAAGACCATGGGTTAGTACAGAAAGCGTAATGGACAATTCTTACCATATCATGGGATCACTTGATCCCTCTGTACATCATGTACGCTTTATGTGTTGATCAACTTGATTCACTCTTGACTTAGTCTTGATCAACCTTGATTCTTTCCAACTCTCTTCATTTGGATGATGTCTTGAAGGTAAACATGAATGATCAAACAATCTTCTTCTTCAAGACATGCTTGCAATAAGCTCAACTCTCAAATGACCAATCTTTGGATAATTCCTTGAATAGCACCTTGGTCGACACAAACTCTCCTTGAAACCAACACATGTACTCCAAGAAAAGCCTATGGACAAAACCTTCAAATATAACTCAAGGCAACCATTAGTCCATAGAGATTGTCATCAATTACCAAAACCAAACATGGGGGCACCGCATGTTCTTTCAATTATAGAAATTGGCTTGTATATTCCAATGATGGGCTTCTTCAAAATTGCCCTAGCTCTTAATGAGCAAGCAAGTTGGATGCACACCCACTTAGTTCTTTTGTTGAGCTTTCATACACTTATAGCTCTAGTGCATCTGTTGCATGGCAATCCTACTCACTCACATTGATATCTATTGATGGGCATTTCCATAGCCTGTTGATACGCCTAGTTGATGTGAGACTATCTTCTCCTTGTTTGTCTTCTCCACAACCACCCTTCTATTCCACATATAGTGCTATATCCATGGCTCACGCTCATATATTGCGTGAAGATTGAAAAAGTTTGAGAACATCCAAGTATGAAACAATTGCTTGGCTTGTCATCAGGTTTGTGCGTGATTTAAATACTTTGTGTGGTGAAGATGGAGCATAGCCAGACTATATGATTTTGTAGGGATAGCTTGCTTTGGCCATGTTATTTTGAGGAGACATTATTGCTTTATTAGTATGCTTGAAGTATTATTATTTTTATGCCAATATTAAACTTTTGTCTTGAATCTTATGGATCTGAACATTCATGCCACAATAAAGAGAATTACTTAGAGAAATATGTTAGGTAGCATTCCACATCAAAAATTCAGTTTTTATCATTTGCCTACTCGAGGACGAGCAGGAATTAAGCTTGGGGATGCTGATACGTCTCCAATGTATCTATAATTTATGATTGTTCCATGCTATTATATTATCTGTTTTGGATGTTTATGGGCTTTATTATGCACTTTTATATTATTTTTGGGACTAACCTATTAACCCAGAGCCTAGTGCCAGTTTCTGTTTTCCCCTTCTTTCAGTGTTTCATAGAAAAGGAATATCAAACGGAGTCTAAACGGAATGAAACCTTCGGGAGCATGATTTTTGGAACGAACATGATCCAGGAGACTTGGAGTTGAAGTCAAGGAAGCTTCGAGGTGGCCACGAGGCAGGGAGGCGCGCCTGCCCCCTGGGCGCGCCCCCACCCTCGTGGGCCCCTCGTGGCTCCCCTGACTGACTTCTTTCGCCTATATATATCCATATACCCTAAAAACATCGGGGAGCAGAATAGATCGGGAGTTCCACCGCCGCAAACCTCTGTAGCCACCGAAAACCAATCTAGACCCGTTCCGGCACCCTGTCGGAGGGGGGAATCCCTCTCCGGTGGCCATCTTCATCATCCCGGTGCTCTCCATGATGAGGAGGGAGTAGTCCACCCTCGGGGCTGAGGGTATGTACCAGTAGCTATGTGTTTGATCTCTCTCTCTCTCGTGTTCTTGAGGTGGTACGATCTTGATGTATCGCGAGCTTTGCTATTATAGTTGGATCTTATGATGTTTCTCCCCCTCTACTCTCTTGTAATGGATTGAGTTTTCCCTTTGAAGTTATCTTTTCGGATTGAGTCTTTAAGGATTTGAGAACACTTGATGTATCTATTGCATGTGCTTATCTGTGGTGACAATGGGATATCACGTGATCCACTTGATGTATGTTTTGGTGATCAACTTGCGAGTTCCGTGACCTCGTGAACTTATGCATAGGGGTTGGCACATGTTTTCGTCTTGACTCTCCGGTAGAAACTTTGGGGCACTCTTTGAAGTTCTTTGTGTTGGTTGAATAGATGAATTCGAGATTGTGTGACGCATATCGTATAATCATACCCACGGATACTTGAGGTGACATTGGAGTATCTAGGTGACATTAGGATTTTGGTTGATTTGTATCTTAAGGTGTTATTCTAGTACGAACTCTATGATAGATTGAAGGGAAAGAATAGCTTCGTGTTATTTTACTACGGACTCTTGAATAGATCGATCAGAAAGAATAACTTTGAGGTGGTTTCGTACCCTACAATAATCTCTTCGTTTGTTCTTCGCTATTAGTGACTTTGGAGTGACTCTTTGTCGCATGTTGAGGGATAGTTATATGATCCAATTATGTTATTATTGTTGAGAGAACTTGCACTAGTGAAAGTATGAAGCACTAGTGAAAGTATGAACCCTGGGCCTTGTTTTCTAGCATTGCAATGCCGTTTACGCTCACTTTTACCACTTGCTACCTTGCTGTTTTTACATTTTCAGATTACAAAAACCATTATCTACTGTCCATATTGCACTTGTATCGCCATCTCTTCGCCGAACTAGTGCACCTATACAATTTACCATTGTATTGGGTGTGTTGGGGACACAAGAGACTCTTTGTTATTTGGTTGCAGGGTTGTTTGAGAGAGACCATCTTCATCCTATGCCTCCCACGGATTGATAAACCTTAGGTCATCTACTTGAGGGAAATTTTCTACTGTCCTACAAACCTCTGCACTTGGAGGCCCAACAACGTCTACAAGAAGAAGGTTGTGTAGTAGACATCATGGTGCAGCTCGCTCGCGTGAATCGTCTCCTCCTCGTCCGATCTCCCTCGAACAGTCGGTCGTCGGTTCCCACATACAAGTTCGCCGAAGTGGCGCAAGTGCACCGCATCTAACGGTATCCACGCGTGCAGGAGGAACATCGTGCGGTGGACTGATAGGTCCGATCACACAACCGGCGGCGAGTGGATGTGTCTATTCGCAACACATGCAAACCCTAGTGACAGCGCCGAAGCGATCAATCGCATGAGTGTGCCGCACCCCAATTTATATAGGCGTCCGTCGAGGGCTCAACACTTGGGCCTCGCACGGACCCTAAAGACCATAAGTCTACGCGGCCACAATCTGAATACAGCTCGGATCACATCCGAGCAGTGTCCCCAGATCCGACCTCATAGGTTCCTTCCCTTAAGCGTGCGACCCCTTAGGTTCAAGCCGGCTTGGTCGCAGTTTGGATCACCTCCGAACTGCACGGTTGGTAGCGGCCCCTAGCAAGGCATGTCGAACACCAAGCAGACTATGAAGCTGGTTAGGCGAACATGTACATCATACTTCCATTCCTTTTTCCACACGATATATGTTGTCGGGCTTAAGGCGAGTCTGTCATCCTTGTGCTAGCCTGACCTCTTTCTCGTTCCGGTTATGCCGACCAGAAACCATATTATCTCATAATCCTTGTCGCATGGCCATGCTTATCTTGGTCGGATCACACGAGGGGCCCAAAGTATATCTCTCCTGATCGGAGGGGAAAATCCCATCTTGCTCGACCATGTCTTGCAGCATGGGTCTGGACAAGCCCGAAACCTACCTTTGTAACTACCCAATCACGGAGTAGCATTTGGTTGGCCCAAAGCAAGTCTGTCACCATCCCGAGTACATGCGCCAGCTCAGGTCTTAGGACATAGAACGTATGTTATACTAGAGACTCACATATGACATATCGCTGCATCTCATAGTTGGGTATGTCCGACTCGGACCTTATCTTGACTCAGATCCGACTACGTCGAATCCGACCAGATCCTTCCAAGTCCATATTATCCGGTTAGCATCCAATACCCCATGGCTAGTGAGACCAGGCCATCGACCATGTCATATGCTAGTCTAGTTGTCTGTGCATCCACACAACCCTTTCGACTAGGGACCTTTTAAGACAGTCATCATACAATGCATAGTCCCACAAACAAGTCACATACTTGCTGATACACATCATTGATAATGTCCAAGGACTATCTTTATTCATAAACACATAGGAAATATCATCATACATGATTGCCTCTAGGGCATATCTCCAACAATATAGTACTATATGAGTTATGTATGTTGGTGACCAAATGTTGTTCGGAGTCTCGGATGAGATCACGGACATGACGAGGAGCTCCGGAATGGTCCGGATGTAAAGATTGATATATAGGATGATATGGTTCGGCCAAGGGGGGAAGCCCACGGGGCTTTAGGTCGGTGCAAAAGGAGTTTTGCGGAGGCCAGGGGGCCAAACGCCGGAGACCCTGGCGTCTGGCCCAAGGACCGTGGCATCTAGTCCTGGAAGTCCAATAAGGACTCTTCCTTGCAGGTAAAACCGACTTTGAGGAGGCTTTTGCTCCAAGATTCGACCCCAGGGCTCAACATACAAATAGAGGGGCAAGGCTAGCACCTAGAACACATCAAGAATCACCAAGCCGTGTGCTGGCAACCCCGTCCCCTCTAGTTTATCCTCCGTCATAGTTTCTGTAATGCTTGGCAAAGCCCTATGGAGATTGTTCTTCACCAACATCGTCACCATGCCGTCATGTTGCCGGAACTCATCTACTACTTTGCCCGTATTGCTGGATCAAGAAGGCGAGGACGTGTAACACCCCGGATGTAACTTTCCCAATTTGTACTCCAACTCTTGTCGTTTCGGTGTTAAGTTATTTTATTTTCTCGGGTTCAGGTCTTTGTCTCCGTGTGTTGTTGTCGTTGTCATGCATCTCATATCATGTCATCATGTGCATTGCATTTGCATACGTGTTCATCTCACGCATTCGAGCTTTTCCCCGTTGTCCGTTTTGCATTCCGGCGCTTCGTTCTCCTCCGGTGGTCATTTCTACCTTTCTTTCGTGTGTGGGGATTAAACATTTCCGGATTGGACCGAGACTTGCCAAGTGGCCTTGGTTTACTACCGGTAGACCGCCTGTCAAGTTTCGTATCATTTGGACTTCGTTTGATACTCCAACGGTTAACCGAGGGACCGAAAAGGCCTTGTGTGTGTTGCAGCCCAACACCCATCCATTTTGGCCCAAAATCCACCTAAACCTGCTCCATCATCTAGAGCGTTCGATCACGACCGCGTGGCCGAAAACGGCACCTCATTTGGACTCTCCTAGCTCCCTCTATGCCTATAAATAGAGCCCCCCCCCGAAATTCGGATCTCTTTCTCCTCCGAAACCCTAAAAAAATCGTCTCCGCGCAGTCGGACATTGTCCGCACCGCGCCGGACACCGTCCGCCGCCCGCCCGCACCAGTGGCAAGCTGCCACGTGGCGCGCCGCCGCTGCCGCCGAGGCCCGCGAGGCCCAGCCGGGGCCCCCGCGGCCCACTCGCCATCCGCCGCCGCCCGCTACTTCTTCTCCGTCCGCGCCGCCCGACCGCGCGTCGGCCACCGCCGTCTCTCCGGCCGCCGCCAAGCTGCTCCGCGCCGGCGAGCTTGGCGCCCGGCCTCGCCCCGCCGCCGTTCGGTCGCCCCGCCGCCTCGCTCTCGCCTCGCCGCCTCACCCTCGCCGCCCCTCGGGTCCCGAGCCTCGGGCCGGCCTCCTCCTTCCTCCGGCCACCACGGCCCCCTACTCCGGCAAGCTCGGATCCCGCCTCGGTTCGCATGCCGTGAACAGTAAACCCTAGATCCGGAGGTTGTTTTTTTCTTCTAAGTCCCGAAATCCCATATCCAAGTGCTCATGTTCATAGCCCCGTAACTTCGCATCCTTAGCTCCGATTCATGCATATAGCATATCAAAATGTTCATCTCAGAGAGTACATCATTTCATTCCATTGCATCATTTTCATTTGAGTTCATCTTGATGCCCGAAATGCTGTTAGAAGAGGGCTACTTGAGATAATTGTCAGATTTGCTACTCCGTTTAGCTTTTAGTCATTTTTGCCTTGATTATTGTGTGCATGATATGCCCTGATGCTCTACATATGTTTTGTTAAGGGTTTTGTCATCTTTCCAGAGCTGCAACCCATGTATTTTTGTGATGTGTGTGGTGACTAGCACAAGCTTGCAAAGTGGTGCACTTGGTAACTCTGTTTTCAGAGATTTAGCAATTCCACTAAGTCCTTGAGCTGTTTATCTCATGATGCCATATGTTCATGTTGTTTCCTAGTGATCCGTGCCTCTTTTGAGGATGATCAGTAAGGATGTTTTGTTAATATTGTAGTGATATTTCCATCCATGTCTTTGTTTGCATTTATGGAGCACCCTAGCTTGAGTCAATCGAGCTCTACTTTTGCTACTTTGTGAATCTGGGCAGATTGTCAACTTGTTTGCAATTTTGCCGATGATGTTGTAGTTGATCCGTGCATGCTATGCTATTGTTCTTGCCATGTATAGCTTGCATTTTGTGTGTTCTTGATAGGTGTATGCTTAGTTGGTCATGACTTGCACCATAGTGAGTGCATCGAGCTTGTAAACATGCCTACTTGATATCTGTTTTCAGCATGTTCCAGTTTTCACTAAGTCTGTGATCTGATTATGTTTTTGCTATGTTCACATGCTTGCAATTGTATTTTCTGATCCCTTTTGGCTCAAGGTCACTAAGGGACTTTTGTTAAGATCTTTGAGTAGCTCCATGCCATGCTTTACTTTGCCATGTTCAGGTCCTGTAGTATGTAGTTTTATTGCTCCGAAGAGTGCTACCTGATCTGAAATTGCAGACAAGTGTTAATTTCATTAAGTCTGAGATCTGTTTGCCATATGCATTTTTGCCATGCTTGTTTGAACCTGTTAATGGATGAATTGGCCGTAGCTCAGTGCTAGACTTTTGTTAAGCATCTTGAATGCATCCCTGCTATGTACTTTTTTGCCATGTTTGGGTGCTGTAGCATGTTCATCTTGTTGCATTTAGATGGCTACTTGCTGTAAATCACAGACCGGTGCCATATTTGAATCGCTTGCCATTTCCAAACCGTAACTCCGATTCCGACGTTCTTTATATCGTTTTCAAGCGATTTCATCTCATCTTTCCAGTGGCACACTTGGATTCCCAAGTTGAGGCCAGGTTCATGCATTTCCTGTCATATCTTGCATATGCATCCCGCATCGCATCCCGCATAGCATATCATCTTTGCATCATCTTGTTTGATCCTTGCACGTGGTTGATTGTGTCCTTGTTGCTTGTTTGTCTTGTTTGGGTAGAGCCGGGAGACGATTTCGCTAACAAGGAGCCCGTTGAGTTTGCTTTCGAGGATCCAGTCAACTCTGACAACTATGCAGGCAAGATGATCATACCATCGAAATCACTACTATCTTTGCTATGCTAGATTGCTCGCTCTTTTGCTATGCCAATGCTACGATGCCTACCACTTGCTTTCAAGCCTCCCAAATTGCCATGTCAAACCTCTAACCCACGATGTCCTAGCAAACCGTTGATTGGCTTTGTTACCGCTTTGCTCAGCCCCTCTTATAGCGTTGCTAGTTGCAGGTGAAGATTGGAGGCCGTTCCTTGTTGGAACATGTATTTACTTGTTGGGATATCATTATGTTGCCATGTTATCTTAATGCATCTATATACTTGGTAAAGGGTGGAAGGCTCGGCCTCTCGCCTAGTGTTTTGTTCCACTCTTGCCGCCCTAGTTTCCATCATATCGGTGTTATGTTCCTGGATTTTGCGTTCCTTACGCGGTTGGGTTATAATGGGAACCCCTTGATAGTTTGCCTTGATTAAAGCTTGTCCAGCAATGCCCAACCTTGGTTTTACCATTTGCCACCTAGCCTCTTTTTTCCCTTGGGTTTATGGAGCCCGAGGGTCATCTTATTTAACCCCCCCCCCCCGGGGCCAGTGCTCCTCTGAGTGTTGGTCCAAATAGAGCCACTTGCAGCGCCACATCGGGGCAACTTGAGGTTGGTTTTAGTTGTACATAGTGTTCATCTTAGTGTGCCCTAAGAAAGAGATATGTGCAGCTCCTATCGGGATTTATCGGCACATACGGGAGGTGTTGCTGGTCTTGTTTTAACCTGTCGAAGTGTCTTGAAGAACCGAGATACCGAGTCTGATCGGAACGTCTTGGGAGGAGGTCTATTCCTTCGTTGACCGTGAGAGCTTGTCATGGGCTAAGTTGGGACTCCCCTGCGGGGTTTTGAACTTTCGAAAGCCGTGCCCGCGGTTATGGGCAGATGGGAATTTGTTAATGCCTGGTTGTAGATAACTTGAACCTTAACTTAATTAAAATGAATCAACTGAGTGCGTTATCGTGATGGCCTCTTGTCGGCGGAGTCCGGGAAGCGGACACGGTGTTGGAGTAATGTTTGCGCAGGTTGTTCTCTAGTTTCTCGCTCGCGCTTTGCCTCCTCTTCTCGCTCTCGTTTGCGAATAAGTTAGCCACCATATTTGCTAGTCGCTTGCTGCAGCTCCACATATTTACCTTGCCTTACCTATAATCTTAAATAGTCTTGATCGCGAGGGTGCGAGATTGCTGAGTCCCTGTGGCTCACAGATTACTATAACACCAGATGCAGGGCCTGATGATTCTGCTCCAGGAGACGCGCTTGAGCTCAAGTGGGAGTTCGACGAAGACTCTCAATGTTACTATGTTTCCTTTCCTGATGATCAGTAGTGGTACCCAGTTGGGGGTGATCGGGACCGTGTCGCTTGTTGGGTTATCTTTTATTTTGGCGCCGTAGTCGGGCCATGAGTGTTTGGATGATGTAATGTTATTTATGTATTTGATTGACGTGGCGAGTGTAAGCCAACTATGTTATCTCTCCTTTTATTATCATATTACATGGGATGTTGTGAAGATTGCCTAACTTGCGACATATGCCTTCAATGCGATTATGCCTCTAAGTCGTGCCTCGACACATGGGAGATATAGTCGCATCGAGGGTGTTATAGGACGGCATCGAGCTGAAAGTGTGCTGCACGCGGAGGTGCCATACGTTTGGTACTTGATCGGGACGGATCGTGAAGGTGTACGACTACATCAACCGCGTTGATAAACACTTCTGCTTTGCGATCTTCAAGGGTATGAAGATGCTCTCCCCCTCTCGTTGCTATGCATCTCCTAGATAGATCTTGCGTGAGCATAGGATTTTTTTTTTGAAATTGCATGCTACGTTCCCCAACAGTAGGGATGTTGGACCCACTTACAGATATTCATCGCTACGTCCAACTCTTTGGGTCTCAGGTTTCAACATTTGTACGGAAGTAGCAAGGAAAAAAGGTTGCAGGATTGCAGCGGATGGGGGTGAGCCGCGGGATGGACTATTACAAAAAGTTGTTTGGCCTTGTTGAAGGTTTGACTTTGTGGAATGAGAAGTGATGCATGGGAATAAAATGAGAAACTATCCGTGGAAGATATGAGAGAATTAAGTAGACCTTTCGGGGAAGAAGAAATCGAGAAAGAGATTGATGGGATGAAGAAAGATAGAGTTGCAGGTTGTGATGGTTTCCCTGCATAATTCTATCAGACATGTCGGGGCATTGCTAAGAATGATGTCATGATGTGTACTTTATGAGGTCCATGTTGGTAGGTTGGATTTGAGCAGGATTAACTTTGGAATCATTACTCTGGTACCAAAGGGAGCTGATGCAAATACTATTCAAAAATATAGAACAATTTGTATGTTGCCTGCTCTACTAAAAAACGTTTCCAGAACCCTTAATGAAAATGTAAGTCCTTATATACACAAACTCATTCCACCATGTCAGATTGCTTTTGTTAAAGGCATAAAATATCATGGATGGTGTTATGCCTTTGCATTAAATTCTCCATGAGTCTAGAAGAAGGAAACAACAAAGGGGTGGTGATGAAGCTATGTACCTAGGGTAGGGTCATGGACCTGTCCAGCGTACCCTCCCCAAGGACATCTTTACAAAGAATCAGAAGCAGTCGAAGAGAAATCATCATCCACTCGACCGTGGAAATGCACTCACTCGACCACCCTGAAGACACTCGACCACCAGAAGATGAGGAACCCTCCACTCTGCAACGGTTAAGACTTAAACTATAGCATTATGAGCTTTTATGACATTTACTTCAGACATTACCTATAACGCCTTCCTTTATGAGCATCGAACCCTTGTCCCAGAGGAGGGAGGTGGCTTATATAGAGTGCGCCAGGACCCTAGCTCCCCTCCGTTACACAGAGTTCAATGCTCATAAAGGAAAGGCATTACAGGTAACGTCTGCAGTAAATGTCATAAATGCTCATAATGCTGTAGTTTAAGTTTTAGCCGTTGCAGAGTGGAGGGTTCCTCATCTTCTGGTGGTCGAGTGTCTTCAAGGTGGTCGAGTGAGCGCATCTCCATGGTCGAGTGGATGATGATTTCTCTTCGATTGCTTCTGATTCTTTGTAAAGATGACCTTGGGGAGGGTACGCTGGACAGGTCCATGAACCTACCCTAGGTACATAGCTTCATCATTAGCCCCCGAATGGATCAGGGTTTGAGTGAGGAAGGGGTCGAGAACACTTTCGACCCACTCTTTGTGCTATGAATATGCCTTGTCCTGAAACAATGAGTTGAGGAGACGACGTCGACTCCTTTCTCAATCGCCTTGGTCCATTCTTGGTTGTTGTCGAGTGAACTTTCATGGTTGAATTCCGAATGATGATGTAGAGGGTGTTTGTCTTCAGTCTGACAGGTTGTTCCGCTCTCTGCGGATCTCACGGGATTCGAATTTTGGGAATCGCGCCAGACGGGAGGAAACGAGGTTATCGGGACGGATTAGGTAAGTCTCCTCGATCCCCGCGCCACCTTTTTCGCCACGTACTGCGCGCGCGACTGTTGCGGGATTTGTTTAGATCGCTTGGGTCCACTAGTCAGCCACTCGGTGGAAGGCCTTATAAAAGGTCTCGGGCCAGGCCTCTGCTCCGCACGCCCCCATTCTCTCTTCTCTTTCTCCCGATCCCTCCGCCACTCTCGCTTCCGCCTCGTCGCCGGACCTCCGCTCGAGCTCGATCCGCCACCATGGGGAAGGACAAGACGGCGGCATTGGAACGCGCGAAGAAGGCAACCGCGAAGGCGAAGGGCAAGCAGACCAGCCGGGGCGGATCCTCGTCGAGGTCCGGGCTGCCAGTGGGCTGGATCCAGAGCGACTGGATCCACTCGGCAATCACGCAGGACGACCTCGACGACCTGGTGGAGGGGGGATTGATCCCCCACAAGTCGGCTCGGCTCCCGGGGGACAAAACTGAGCCGCAGCCTAGAGAGGGTGAGTGTGTCCTCTTAGCAACCCATGTAGATCGCGGATTCTCGCTGCCTCCACACCCTTTCTTCCGGGGTTTTTTGAACTTCTTTGGGGCTCAGCTCCACCATTTCACTCCGAACACCATAGTCTATCTGGTCGCTTTCGTGTCCATGTGCGAAAACTTCTTGGGCTGTCGACCGCACTAGGGGCTTTTCAAACACATTTTCACTTGCCGTTCCCAGTCGGTTAAAAAGGCCAAGTCGAGTGACGAGAGGACGCGGGTGATCCAGATGTGCGGTGGTCTGGGGATCCAGATGAGGAGCAAGAGTACTTTCCCAGCGATGATCCTTCCTGACTCGGTCCGAGGCTGGCAGTCGACTTGGTTTTACTGCAAGGATCAGCCAACCCCTGGCCAGTCGACTGGACTTCCTCCTTTCTCCTTGGCTCGAGTGGAGAAGCCTGCTCCCCTGAAGGTAGTTCCATAAGAGAAGGCGCAGGTCAAGGAGCTGGTCGAACGGGTCGTCCAGCTTGTCCGCGACGGAGTGACCGGGATGGATCTGCTGGAGGTCTTTCTCGGTCGATGCATCCAACCTCTTCAGGCGCGCGACCATCCGATGTGGATGTACTCTGGGCTCGAAGATACCACTCGGATCCACCCGGAGGAGGTCAGCGAGGATATCTTGGAGAACTGGTTGAGGGGAATCACTGGCAACAAAGACAACCCTCGGGGATCCAGGAGGGTGATTCCATTCGACAACTCGCGCCTGCCGGAGCAGGTATATTTCTGTTTTATCAAGTATCTTTCCGATTCACCACGTGATGTCCCGTTTGTGGTCGACTGAATGTCTTTTGATTGTTATCCTTTCAGGCCCTCATTGAAATGTACTCGATGCCCAACGGAGTGCAGGACCCTGGCACTGAAGAAGAAGGGAGCGGGGGCGAGAGCGGCGAGGAGCATTCGGAAGCCGAGGAGGATGAGGAGAGCGATGAATCAACCGATGAGGAAGAAGTCGACTCGCCTCCTCGCAGGGAGAGGAGGTCCAAGCACACTCATGACCCGGCACGCGCTCTGGACTTGGTGGCTGCGCCGATCGGGCAATCCTCGAAGCGCCCCAGGACGTCTTCCCCGACGCCGACTGAGAAGCCTCCAAAGCAATCCAAGGTCGCGCCGCTTCCAGCGCCGAAAGTGCCGAAAGCCATCTCTTCCAAACCGCCCAAAGCTTTGCCTCGGATCAAAGTGACCGTTCCTACTATCTCCGGGTAACCATCTGACTTGTCCTTTATGTGGATTCAATTAACTGGATGTAACCGATTGAATGCGGGCCTTTGCAGTGCTGCTATGTCAGGGACCTCTTCATATCAGTACCGGGACGAGGAAATGGAGGATGCGGTGACCTCTAACCCAGGTATGAACTCTTGCGATTTCGATTCTTGATCCTTTTAGGGTCGAGTGGTTCACTTGGGGTTGAATGTTCTGTCTTGCAGCTCCACCCAACATCATTGACCTTCCGGACGACGACGACGATGTGGCTCCTAAGCCTAGGAAGAGCAAGAAGGTAACAGCTGGCAGGGTGGCTCGGCAGGAACCAGCTGCAACGCCTCCCGTCTGTCGGGCTGAAGATGCGGGCAGGGCCGCTGTGATGTTCGCTGCACCCTTGCCGAGTGGGCACCCCACGCGGTCGACCGCGCCTATGGTTCCTTCAACTATCCAACTCCACACCGCAGAGCCTCAAGCAGCTGCACCTGGGTCGTCCGCACATTTTTTCACCAGCTACCCCGTCCCAGACAACCAGTCGGAAGCGGCTACGGAAGCCATCCGAAAGGCTGATATGATGATGGAGTGGGCGAAGATAGTGCACGAGAGTAGTCAGGCTGCCTACGATGCTAGTGCCGCTCTTCGGGCCAATGTCGAGGTGAATAGACTTTTCGACTGTTTTTGTTCTTGAAAAATCTTCTTCTGCACAATCTCCTGTTGTTCGCGTTGAATTAGAGCACCCACTGGGTGTTGCTGTCGTTTTTGGTAGTTTCGCTCTTCCACTCGGTCTGGGCGAGTGGGATCAGAACCGGTGGGAGCACGCCAAGTGCACCCACTTGGTGTAGTCCCCGAGACCGCGGTCGACTGCTGGCAGTCGACTGTGGTCTGAGTTCTTCTTTTCTTGACGGTGCAATTATTCTTTCTCTCTCTCTCTTTTTACTCCTTGCACTCGACTCTGGCGGGCCGGGCAAGTGGGATTAGAACCGGTGGGGGCACGCCAAGTGTACCCACTGGGTGTAGTCCCCGAGACCACGGTCGACTGCTGGTAGTCGACTTGGGTCTGAACAGCTTGTTGTCCACTTCTTTAGGTTTTATTCATTCGGAAATGAACTGCTTTCGAACCTGTCGATTGACCTGTCTCTTGCCTCCTGCAGAAGTCCTGTACTCTTATCTCCAAGTTTGCCGAACTCGAAGAGAAGCAGAGGCAACTCAACTTAGACTTGGAATTGGCTCACCAAAATCTGAAAAAAGCTCAAGACGAGGCCGCTGATATGCAAGGTAATTGATTGCCGACTGAATTTCAATATATCTCTTTGATCTCTTTTTTGATTCGATTATTTCTTTTGCAGAGAAAATGAAGTTGGCTCTGGACAAGAAGGACTCGGACCTCGCCGCCGCGCAAAAAGCAGCCCAAGACAAAACCGCTCTCGCAGAGAAGAAGCTTGCTTTAGTCGGAACGCTTGAAGGAGAGGTGACTAGACTGACATCTTGTCTTAATGAAGCTAACTGCGAAGTGACCAGCCTGAAGAAGGATAAGGTCGTCCTGAATGAAAAGTTGGAGTCTGCGATCCGCAAGAGGAACGACACAGAAGCCTATCTGAGGACCCTCGCCAAGAAGCTTTATCTCGTGCTGGGAGGTATTTCTTTTAATCCGACTGTGTTGATGTTTGCCATCGGATTTTGCTCGGTTGATTGAACTAACTCTTGGCTGCAGAACTTTGTCAAGACTTTGACGAAGAAACTGGGAGGGTCGAGACGTGCCTGGACCCTATCGCTTCCCCGGTCTACGACGAAACTGCGATGAACATGCTCCGACTGGAGTCCCGTATCGCCAGCGCCACAAGCTACCTCGCACGCCTGAAGGAGGTTGTCTCTCGAATTGACTCGACACTTTGGCCGGAGGCGACGCTTCAGAATGATCTGGAATCTCTGATGACTCGACTGAACGAGATCCCTGACCGAGTGCAAGAATGGAAGAAATCATCCGCCTGATGTGGTGCTGACGTGGCGTTGTCCCTGGTGCGAGTCCATTGCAAGGAGGTTCGTGAAGACAAGCTGGCTGCGATCAAAGTCGCTAACACCAAAAAGCATGACTTCCAGTCCTTCATGGAGACTTTCATTGCTGCTGCCACTCGGATCGCTGATGGGATCGATCTGGACTCATTAGTGGAGCCTGCCAGTCCTCCTCCGGCTGAGTGAACAATCTTATGAAACTTGGATACGCTTTAAATTTGCCTTGGAATGTCGAGTGGTTTCTGTAACCGTTAAACTCCTTCGGGCTTGGTGCCCGAGTACTTTTGATTCGCTGCTTGGAACCTTTTGGTATTTATCTGAATTTGGTTTATCTCCGAATGTGCTTGTGTTTGCCTTCGGATGGACTTTGCTTGCTGCACCTCTTCGTCCTTGCGGATAGGGATGGAGCGGACGTTGTATTTGTGCCGCAGCTCCGAAGGAGAAGGTGGCAGTCGACCTACACCTTGTCGTCCTTGTGGATAGGGATGGAGCAGACGTTGTATTTGTGCCGCAGCTCCGAAGGAGAAGGTGGCAGTCAACCTGCACCTCGTCATTCTTGCGGATAGGGATGGAGCGGACATTGTATTAGTGCCGCAACTCTGAAGAAGAAGGTTGCAGTCGACCTGCACCTCGTCGTCCTTGCGGATAGGGATGGAGCGGATGTTGTATTTGTGCCGCAGCTCCGAAGGAGAAGGTGGTAGTCGATTTGCACCTCGTCGTCCTTGCGGATAGGGATGGAGCGGACGTTGTATTAGTGCCGCAGCTCCGAAGAAGAAGGTTACAGTCGACCTACACCTCGTCGTCCTTGTGGATAGGGATGGGTCTCAAACTTAGGCGAGTACTGGACTGCAGCTAAGCCCCCGAGTGGGAGGATTGCTCTCCACTCGGTAGGATTTTTCCAAACTTAGGCGAGTGTTGGACTGCCGTTAAGCCTCTCAGTGAGAGAACTTAGGCGAGTGCTTGACTGCAGCTAAGCCCCCGAGTGGGCGGACTGCTCTCCACTCGATAGGATTTTTCAAGCTTAGGCGAGTGCTGGACTGCCGTTAAGCCTCTAAGTGAGAGAACTTAGGCGAGTGCTCGACTGCAGCTAAGCCCTCAAGTGGGAGGACTGATCCCCGCTCGGTAGGATTTTTTCAAACTTAAGCGAGTGTTGGACTGCCGTTAAGCCTCTAAGTGAGAGAATTTAGGCGAGTGATCGACTGCAGCTAAGCCCCCGAGTGGGAGGACTGCTCTCCGCTCGCTAGGATTTTTTCAAACTTAGGCGAGTGTTGGACTGCCGTTAAGCCTCTAAGTGAGAGAACTTAGGCGAGTGCTCGACTGCAGCTAAGCCCCCGAGTGGGAGGACTGCTCTCCGCTCGGTAGGATTTTTCAAACTTAGGCGAGTGCTGGACTGCCGTTAAGCCTCTTAGTGAGAGAACTTAGGCGAGTGCTCGACTGCAGCTAAGCCCCCGAGTGGGAGGACTACTCTCCGCTCGGTAGGATTTTTTCAAACTTAGGCGAGTACTGGACTGCCGTTAAGCCTCTTAGTGAGAGAACTTAGGCGAGTGCTCGACTGCAGCTAAGCCCCCGAGTGGGAGGACTGCTCTCCGCTCGGTAGGATTTTTTCAAACTTAGGCGAGTGTTGGACTGCCGTTAAGCCTCTTAGTGAGAGAATATAGGCGAGTGCTCGACTGTAGCTAAGCCCCCGAGTGGGAGGATTGCTCTCCACTCGGTAGGATTTTTCCAAACTTAGGCGAGTGCTGGAATGCCGTTAAGCCTCTTAGTGAGAGAACTTAGGCGAGTGCTCGACTGCAGTTAAGCCCCCGAGTGGTTGTCTAGGACGCGGTCTCGGGGACTACACCCAGTGGGTGCACTTGGCGTGCCCCCACCGGTTCTGATCCCACTCACCCAGACCGAGTGGAAGAGCGAAACTACCAAAAACGATAGCAACACCCAGTGAGTGCTCTAATTCAACGCGAACAACAGGAGATTGTGCAGAAGAAGATTTTTCGAGAACAAAAACAGTCGAAAAGTCTATTCACCTCGACGTTGGCCCGAAGAGCGGCACTAGCATCGTAGGCAGCCTGACTGCTCTCGTGCACTATCTTCACCCACTCCATCATCATATCAGCCTTTCGGATGGCTTCCGTAGCCGCTTCCGACTGGTTGTCTGGGACGGGGTAGCTGGTGAAAAAATGTGCAGACGACCCAGGTGCAGCTGCTTGAGGCTCCGCGGTGTGGAGTTGGATAGTTGAAGGAACCACAGGCGCGGTCGACCGCGTGGGGTGCCCACTCAGCAAGGGTGCAGCGAACGTCACAGTGGCCCTGCCCGCATCTTCAGCCTGACAGACGGGAGGCGTTGCAGCTGGTTCCTGCCGAGCCACCCTGCCAGCTGTTACCTTCTTGCTCTTCCTAGGCTTAGGAGCCACATCTTCGTCGTCGTCCGGAAGGTCAATGATGTTGGGTGGAGCTGCAAGACAGAACATTCGACCCCAAGTGAACCAATCGACCCTAAAAGGATCAAGAATCGAAATCGCAAGAGTTCATACCTGGGTTAGAGGTCACCGCATCCTCCATTTCCTCGTCCCGGTACTGATATGAAGAGGTCCCTGACATAGCAGCACTGCAAAGGCCCGCATTCAATCGGTTACATCCAGTTAATTGAATCCACATAAAGGACAAGTCAGATGGTTACCCGGAGATAGTAGGAACGGTCACTTTGATCCGAGGCAAAGCTTTGGGCGGTTTGGAAGAGATGGCTTTCGGCACTTTCGGCGCTGGAAGCGGCGCGACCTTGGATTGCTTTGGAGGCTTCTCAGTCGGCGTCGGGGAAGACGTCCTGGGGCGCTTCGAGGATTGCCCGATCGGCGCAGCCACCAAGTCCGGAGCGCGTGCCGGGTCATGAGTGTGCTTGGACCTCCTCTCCCTGCGAGGAGGCGAGTCGACTTCTTCCTCATCGGTCGATTCATCGCTCTCCTCATCCTCCTCGGCTTCCAAATGCTCCTCGCCGCTCTCGCCCCCGCTCCCTTCTTCTTCAGCGCCAGGGTCCTGCACTCTGTTGGGCATCGAGTACATTTCAATGAGGGCCTGAAAGGATAACAATCAAAAGACATTCAGTCGACCACAAACGGGACATCACGTGGTGAATCGGAAAGATACTTGTTAAAACAGAAATATACCTGCTCCGGCAGGCGCGAGTTGTCGAATGGAATCACCCTCCTGGATCCCTGAGGGTTGTCTTTGTTGCCAGTGATTCCCCTCAACCGGTTCTCCAAGATATCCTCGCTGACCTCCTCCGGGTGGATCCGAGTGGTATCTTCGAGCCCAGAGTACATCCACATCGGATGGTCGCGCGCCTGAAGAGGTTGGATGCGTCGACCGAGAAAGACCTCCAGCAGATCCATCCCGGTCACTCCGTCGCGGACAAGCTGGACGACCCGTTCGACCAGCTCCTTGACCTACGCCTTCTCTTCTGAAACTACCTTCAGGGGAGCAGGCTTCTCCACTCGAGCCAAGGAGAAAGGAGGAAGTCCAGTCGACTGGCCAGGGGTTGGCTGATCCTTGCAGTAAAACCAAGTTGACTGCCAGCCCCGGACCGAGTCAGGAAGGATCATCGCTGGGAAAGTACTCTTGCTCCTCATCTGGATCCCCAGACCACTGCACATCTGGATCACCCGCGTCCTCTCGTCACTCGACTTGGCCTTTTTAACCGACTAGGAACGGCAAGTGAAAATGTGTTTGAAAAGCCCCTAGTGCGGTCGACAGCCCAAGAAGTTTTCGCACATGGACACGAAAGCGACCAGATAGACTATGGTGTTCGGAGTGAAATGGTGGAGTTGAGCCCCAAAGAAGTTCAAAAAAACCCGGAAGAAAGGGTGGGGAGGCAGCGAGAATCCGCGATCTACATGGGTTGCTAAGAGGACACACTCACCCTCTCTAGGCTGCGGCTCAGTTTCGTCCCCCGGGAGCCGAGCCGACTTGTGGGGGATCAATCCCCCCTCCACCAGGTCGTCGAGGTCATCCTACGTGATTGCCGAGCGGATCCAGTCGCCCTGGATCCAGCCCGCTGGCAGCCCGGACCTCGACGAGGATCCGCCCCGACTGGTCTGCTTGCCCTTCGCCTTCGTGATCGCCTTCTTCGCACGTTCCAACGCCGCCGTCTTGTCCTTCCCCATGGTGGCGGATCGAGCTCGAGCGGAGGTCCAGCGATGAGGCAGAAGCGAGAGTGGCGGAGGGATCGGGAGAAAGAGAAGAGAGAATGGGGGCGTGCGGAGCAGAGGCCTGGCCCGAGACCTTTTATAAGGCCTTCCACCGAGTGGCTGACTAGTGGACCCAAGCGATCTAAACAAATCCCGCAACAGTCACGCGTGCAGTACGTGGCGAAAAAGGTGGCGCGGGGATCGAGGAGACTTACCTAATCCGTCCCAATAACCTCGTTTCCTCCTGTCTGGCACGATTCCCAAAATTCGAATCCCGCGAGATCCGCGGAGAGCGGAACAACCTGTCAGACTGAAGACAAACACCCTCTACATCATCATTCGGAATTCAACCATGAAAGTTCACTCGACAACAACCAAGAATGGACCAAGGCGATTGAGAAAGGAGTCGATGTCGTCTCCTCAACTCATTGTTTCAGGACAAGGCATATTCATAGCACAAAGAGTGGGTCGGAAGTGTTCTCGACCCCTTCCTCACTCAAACCCTGATCCATTCGGGGGCTAATGATGAAGCTATGTACCTAGGGTAGGGTTATGGACCTGTCCAGCGTACCCTCCCCAAGGACATCTTTACAAAGAATCAGAAGCAGTCGGAGAGAAATCATCATCCACTCGACCGTGGAGATGCGCTCACTCGACCACCTTGAAGACACTCGACCACCAGAAGATGAGGAACCCTCCACTCTGCAACGGTTAAGACTTAAACTATAGCATTATGAGCATTTATGACATTTACTGCAGACGTTACCTGTAACGCCTTTCCTTTATGAGCATTGAACTCTGTGTAACGGAGGGGAGCTGGGGTCCTGGCGCACTCTATATAAGCCACCTCCCTCCTTTGGGACAAGGGTTCGCACGTTTGTAAACACACACACACATATAATCCAGTCGACCGCCTCGGGGCACCGAGACGTAGGGCTGTTACTTCCTCCGAGAAGGGCCTGAACTCGTAAAACTCGTGCGTACAACTACTCCATAGCTAGGATCTTGCCTCCTCATACCTACCCCCCATTCTACTGTCAGTCTTAGATCCACGACAGGTGGTCCTAAAATTGGATTTCAAAAAAGCATATGATAATGTTAACTAGGAGTTTCTCTCTCATTGCATTGAAGAAAAATGGTTCAATGACACTTGGATGGGCTAGTTTAAGAACATTGTTGAGGGAGGAACTCCGAGTGATGTGGCTGGGAGGACTTTTGGCAGCCATAAAGGTGTTAGATCGGGGGGGGGGGTCTTTTGTCTCCCTTCCTCTTTAATGTGCTGAGAATTGTCTGCAAAAAATGGTACTTCTAGGTCAAAGTAGTGGACAAATCACGGGGTTGATGCCTCACCTGACTTATAGAGGGTGTTTATTCCTCAGTATGTCGATGATACAATCAGGTTCATACATGATGACTTGGACATTGTGAGAAACTTAAAACTGCTTCTCTATATGTTTGAGCAAATGTCTGGATTGAAAATTCCTGAAAATTGAAGTGTTCATGGTGTTGCATGATGAGAAGAACCTGATATATATGTTGATATTTTTAACTTTCAAATGGGTTCTTCGCCAATCAAATACCTCGGTGTGCCTGTTTATGCAGGTAGACTACATGCTAATTATGAATTTTGGCATGTATAAAAGATTGGAAGGATGAGAAACTAGTAGTTTATCCATTGGGGGTAGGATAACAAGAATAAAATAATGCATGTGTAGTATGCCCGTGTGCTATTTCTCCATGTACATATTTCCGAAAATGAATATAGGGGTATGGAAAAGACTATGAGGTGATTTTTCTGGCAAGGCTCTAGTAAGAAGAGAAAATATCATAGGGTTAGATGGTTGGTGGTGTGTAGACCCAAGAAGACAGGAGGTCCGAAAATTCATAATCTAGAGAGGTTTAATGTTAGTCTGTTATGCAAATGGTGGTGGAACCTTGAATCCAGAGAATGGATGTGGCAAAAGGTAGTGAGGAAGAAAATATAAGATTTATAGAGGGATTTATCAAATACATGATACAATGAATGACTCGCCATGTTGTGTTGACCTACTAAAAATCAATTATTTGTACCTTAAGGGGATAATAATGGAAGTTGGTAACGAGCTTTTTGGGGTGATAAATGATGAAGTAATAAGCCTCTCTTGTTTATTTTTCATGGCCTATTTCAACTGTGCAATGAACGGGAGAAGGCAGTTAAAAAAAGAATGATATCGATAGGACAATGACATTCAGGAGATGGCTGAATGAACAAAATAGGTTGTTATGGAATATGAGAGATTTATTTGGGAAGGACATGGTTATCCCAAGAGTATGACACTCCCATTTGACAATGTAACAATAAAGGAAGGTGTTACTGCTCTATAAAAGGACAACATTGGAGCAACATGATGATGGGGAAGGCAACGAGGTGAAGTTGTTCTGATGATTGTCCAAGATGTTGTTTGTGACGAAGAAGAAGATGTTGAGACATGACCCAGGAGATGGATGAAGATTAAAAAAACATGATTGCCTTACTTTCTGGAGTAGTGGGTTTAGAGCTTCATCTATGCTTTATCTTTTGGCGATAATGTGCTTCCTGGCAGCAGTTCCTGCTTTAATCTATTCTCCTGACTAGTCTTAGCAGGCGGCAGTTGGGATATAATTTTCTCTTTTAAAACCTTATTATTGGCTATTTTCGTTTTTTATTATGTTATCTCTATGAAACCCTAGCCTATTTTTGGATTGTATGTAAAAGAAAGAGATTGACATAAGAATAAGATTACGTGAATATGAAGCACGCAATCATCGGCATGCATCTGAAGATCTAAACCTTTTCATTTGGCACTCGTACGTTACTCCCGTCGGCGTAATATCCATACGAAAGCGTAAATGGTAAAATACGTGGACACAGCTTGAAACTGTAAACTTGTGTAAACTAAAGGGCAGAGGCTCGTTTCCATCGGCGGGCCTGGAGGACAGGCGCGGGACCACCGGTCGAGCGCGTCTCGGGGCGGCGGCGGCGGCTTGGCCGTGGTGGCAGTGGCAGATTTCCAACCGCCTCCGCGTCTCCGCTCACATGCGAAGCCATTGCTATTCACCTCCGGACGGGCGAGGAAGAACGCGGGTACATCTGATACCCGCTACTTAGGCGCACTCTACAATCCTACGTTTAAGGTGAAGCTGGATTATTCTCTCTAATTTATTCGGTTTCCATCTTCTGCAGCGTTGGATTTTCGCAGGAGGATATGCTCAGTGAAAGAACCGCCTTCTCTCACCTGTCAAAAAAAAAGAACTGCCTTCTCTCGGCGAATCCAACAAATTTCTGCAGTGAAATTGGTGCGTGTAACTCCACTTCTCCTGTACATTTTAACATGTGGATACAGTACTGCTCTATCTGTAGTTCAGATTTAGTACAGTGTTTGGACCCTGTGACAACAAATTTGTGCAAACTGAGTGTTGGTTAATCACGCCATGATAGTAGCAATTCCCATCCTACTCATCCGCAGCTTGCCACAACTGAAAGTGATTTTTCGATCCCAGGGCACGGGTCGCCTCCGAACTTGGCAGGCCGTACCGGAATCGCGCACTTCCTTCTGCCTAGGCAAGCCTGAAGCAATAAAACAAGCACCCAAGTTTTTAGGATTGCAGTGGTAATAGGATAGTGCATTATGATATCAGCATGTAACTTCTGGAAGGACAGAGGGCTTTACATCCTTTACGACAAACTCCGTTGTCTCTGCGTGGCAACTCCCGAGGCAGCTCCTGCTAGAGCTTCTGCAGTCCTCAGCCGGATTTCCGTAGCTCGCAAACTCAATATCCGTGATGCGTTTGCCTTGCTGACACCGGAGCCGAACTGCTGGGTGCTTTCTGCGTGACAAGAGTGATGGGGTGGATAACTCATTCACACTACTGTATACTCGGGTAACCGACATTGTGTTCACGCTTATCTGTAGCGGATCACCACCCATTTCCTCCATGAGGACGAGGGTGTTCTCTCTAGGCTTCAGAAAGTATTGTGGTACGTGGTACCTTCAGAAAAGACAAGCGAATGAGACATCAGTTGCTGTTCATCATTCGAGTTCAAGAAAGGAATTTGTGTTGTTAGTAGTAAAACTAGTTATAGTACTGACAAGGACTGGGATGGTTGTCCGCTAGGGGTTTTGAAGGAGGCCCAATACCGTCCGATGCTCTCTCCATTGATCCACACCTCACCCTTCCCCATACTGCTGAGGTTCAGCGTGACTGGGTCATTCCCCCATGGTGTGTCAAATGTCGTCTGCACCAAATGACGACAATTTCCCAAAGCTGTCGGTTACTGTCACTGTGGAATAAACATGTAATTGAAGTCTGTCAGGAATTAAAGACTTATGTACATTTGATGTACCTTGTACCAGATAAGTGGAAGGTGCATGGACTTATTGATGGCAGTCCATTGCGCACGAGATGATCCTTCCGGTGTGTATATATTATTCATTTCTCCAGATAAGCCAATCTGCACAAAGGTAACTGATTGAAAATTTGAATCTGAGATTGATCTATCGATTCAGAATCAGTGTTGACCTGGATTTACTTGGTGTTTCCACAGCTCATTATTCAGAGAATGTGATTTGTGATCTCCCTGTTGTATGCTCACTTTACGAACTCCAAAAATTCTTCGCTCCATGTACGCTCCAGAGTCCTTTACTTGTTAGAGTAAAACTCAGTCCATTGCAAATAGTAGGTAACATGCTTTTCTAATCCATTTGCTGTGCTTAATTTCTTATTAGTGCTTATGTAGAGTCAACTGAGCTTTTCCCTTTGGGGTCCACTAGTCACAGCTTGGGTGGTGTGTTTTGTTGACACACTTTTTTTAGCTTAATTTTCAGTCAAGGAACAAGAACCAATGATTTTCTAGTGAGCCTCTTTCTTGGTTAAGCTGACTAGTCTATATGTTGAAATCTCTGTCAGGGGGTTATGTTTTTTTTTGTATTTTTAAAATGTTGTTCAGTATTTTATTCATATATGCTGTAAAATCTGAATAACACAATTATCATGTACTCCCTCCATTCCAAATAGTTCTAGGATTTTCCTAGTCAAACTTAGTAAAATTTGACCAAGTGTATACACATATCCGCAAAGACTGACAATACTAAATATATATAATATGAAAATACATTTCATAATGAAACTAATGGAATAAAATTTATATTGCAGATGTTGATATAATTTGATGTATACTTGGTCAAATTTGATGAATTTTGACTTCAGAGAATCCTAGAACTTCAATTATTTTGAAACGGAAGGAGTATAATTCAACAGAAACCATGCTCTGCTGATGTATTTATTGGACTGCAATGCTGCCTGATGGATACCAGTTGGATGGCACCTCATGCGCTCCTTGATTTTAAATATCGACACCTTCGTATTTGAGAGTCTATACAATTAAGTGAAAGTCATACCGGTGATCCAACCATGACACTTAGCAGTGATATGGAGTTTTGTCCTTTCCTTAGCGTAATAGGTGTCTTGAGAATGATATTTCTAGGTCCATCATGACTCCCATGCACACTACCTAATCACATATGGAAGAAGATAGCAAACATAGCAAATATACAACTGAATAATAGTTGAGGTTCAATTTTGTGATGCTATTCAGTTGGTGCCTTCTATAAACTGCACTGAGATAGTATTTCTGTCCATACCTACATAATCATTGTTGATGTAAGCATGTAAAACATGTGCTTGTGACTCCACATTAAGCACTAGCTGGGTATCCCCATTTGATCTATAATCATATCTGCATGATTTTCATTATTTTATTATTAATGTGGGCAGGATGAGGTATTAAAAACCAATGTAAACATTAAACCATTAAACAAGCTGGAGCTCATCTTACCTAGTAAGGTACCAGAGATAATCTGTCTCATCTTTTGTAGTTGAGAGATGTTCAAAAAATCGATGTCCAATGTGTGTGGTGTTGTTTATTGCCAGAGGAATCGGTTCTTTGAATATTTTCCAGCTATCAACATTGTTCAGAGACTGGACAACTTGTGCTGTTCTTAAACCATGCTGTGCATTTACCTGCCCAAAGTAAAACTGATAAATGAAGCACTCCCTGCAGGTCTGCAATGGCTGAAGAACTGAGGGTAGTTGGCTCACCTTGGCTGTTTCAAATACTACCCTCCTGCAACTTGAGAGGATACTTATTGATTTAGGAGCTAGCTGGAATGATGCTTCACCAAATTGGATATTTGATGTTTTATGCTTGTCCAAGTTCACTAGGAAAGCCACACAGTTGGACTCAGTTTCAAAAACATGTCCCTGTAGTACGCCAAAAGTTAGCCGCATAATTTTACTGAAAAAAAAGTATACCTAGTTTCCTTTCACTCTGCACACAAATTCACCTCTTGTTGCTCACCAAATGAGTAAGTAGAATATGATCCTGAAAGTAGTGGTTCTTCAGATTGCTTTACTGCAGCATGCAATTCTCTCAGATGAGACCATGTTGATTGCCATATTAAACCTGGATGTATGCTTGGTAGTTCAAACATCAATATGTATATATTTAATCAATTATCGTGTTCTCCAAAATTAGTGTTTTCAAGATCTTCCATTGATGTAGATTTCACAGATCATCAGTTTCTAACTAGACATGTTACATGGTTTGATTTTATGTGCCTTCCTGGTGGAGTATGCTCATGTTATAATATTTAATTTACAAGAATTTTGAATAGTCGCTTTTAAAATATGTCAAAGATAGCTTGCAACGGTAGAAATACTTGCCATATTCGTCAAGTGGAGCTCCATCATAGTAGCTTGTTGTTACATAGGAGGATGCAAACCTCCCGAAGTTTGTCCCGCCATGATACTGCATCATAATCCGTAATTGTATGAGATCATGAATGAAATACTAAACATATTTACTGAGAGATCTTAGGGAAGCTTCTTAAAGTTTCCTTGTAAGCTGTACCATGTAGTAGCTTACAAAGCTTCCTTTTTTTCTTGCTATAAAAAGTGCAACTGCAAAGGCAATATCTGCTGGTGATCTGTATCTTGGGTCATGACCATATAAAGGATAGCTGTATGCAGAGAAACTTGCAATGTTAGGCCTTATATGGTTATACCCCTGGGAATGTGAAAGATCCTCAGAGAAAAAGCAAAGAGTGTTTGTCGCACCGAGATGTCCAATTTTCGGTCCATAAAGCTGGCTTGTTTGGCTTATTTGGCCCAATAAATGTTTCCCCGCAGATGAGCCCGTTGCAGGTATTAATCTAACCATGTAATAAATGTTACACTGCTTTCAAATTGTGGATAATCTGCAATCCTGCATAATGGTATAAGAAAGGGCACTGACGATGGGATCTGGAGCATCGTCTTGTTTGCACATCATCCATGGAACGCCGGTCTGAAGGTTTACAGCCATTGCTGCTGCCCAGCGAACATAAGGTGGTCCCCTTGAATGAAATGCTCCCTCGACTAGCTTATATTCGTTCTCGATCTGCATTTTAAATTTTAGGGTTGCACAAAAAGATCAGCTAATACAGAGCACGAGGGTCAAGTATTGTTCAACTGAAATACCTGTGATATGATTATGGGACCTCCTTGTGGATAGTATAATTTTTCATCCTTCATCATGTTAACTATTTTAGCAACAAACTTTTGCATATGTACCTGCACGTATTCAATATTTAAGTACGATTCATCTACCATGATAGTTTAGCATGACGTAATGTCGCTCTATGGTGCTTGTGCAGTTAGGATTACACGGACAATTCATAATCTGGTTTTGCAAACCAAACAGTCTATATTCTTGTAGATGCATCTTTTCAGTTTTCTTGCACTGTTTGTTTCTGGCAGTGAGGTTGGTAAGTCTGTATCACTGTATGCAATATACTACTCTCACCTCATATATAGTCTGGCCTCATAGACATCTGTTTTCACCTATGTATTATGATTTTACCTCACAATCATTTGTCATTTCATTTGTGCTTGCTTAAAATGCATCCTGTGGCTATTTTGGTTATGCTAATGGGTTTCTGAGGGTAGTATGATGTTTTACAAGCTAGAACTACGATGAAAAAATATTCTGAATATTTGGTAATACTATAACTCATTTTACCATGTGAACAGAGGATTGAAGGAAACAAGAAATTATATTTCTATTCTGAATAATCCCGCTGCAGCAAGATTCTGTATGTTATATGGTTGACCATATCATTGTTCTAGGCTTCAAAGGCACTGTGTTGGGTAGTTGATACCTTGTAGGGTTCATTGTCGCATCTGAAGGTAATGTTTGGGACACCGCGCAACCAAAATGGCAAGCCTCTGCATGAATAAAAGATCTAGTAAAAGCTTTACATGTTGAGGACACCACAGAAATGAAACTCTTCTCTGAAATTCATGTTGGAAATGCACTTCATCATCTCATTACCCGTATTTCCATTCTGCCTCGATGAATGGGCCGACCCGGAGGCTCACATAGAGGCCTTGAGCATGGATTTCTCTGATGAACTTCACAAGATCGTATCTTCCTTCGAAGTTGTACTGGTACATTAAAAATGAATTTGAACACTCTTAGCTGCAAAATGCTCTTTTACTGAACTTTTGCCTGCTGTTGCTGTGCAGGGAGCACCCACCTGACCTTGGATAGGCTCATGGACATTCCAGAAGACGTATGTCTGTATGACATCCAGGCCACCTTCCCTGGCGCTCTCTATGAGTCTTGGCCACATCTGCTAATTGGATTGTACATTAGTTTGAAGGAAAGGAACTGAGGTTTTCTGCTTCATACAGTATGATTCGTGGCGCATGCTTGATTGCTTGATTGCTTACTGTATGTATGTATGTATGTATTGACTGAACTAATTTGATTGCTGGGTGAAACTTTAACTGAACTAATCTGTTTATCTAGTGAGTTAGATTTTCTGCTGTAGTGTACTAGCAATCAAGAATTTACTTTAATTAAAAAATGCTTGAAATGATGTCTTATTTGGGGTTGACAGTTACGGCAGCATTTACCTGTCACTCTTCCATGTTGGATGAAAAAGTGAGACGCACTGAAAAACAAAAGTGCGCCTTTTTGTGGTCGATGGACTGATTATGTGAATCACTTCAGTTATTCAAACACTCAGAAAAGGAACCCAGCATTTGCAACTTGAAATGATGGGATCCACTTCTAAGCAAAAAAGAATTGGTACAAAATGACACGCACGAAAATATCAATCAGTACAAGAAAGCTTGTTGAAATTTAACTAAAAACTGCACGTTTTTTCACATCAGAAAGCTTTACTAAACCACTGGTCACATCACAGTGAATGCTCGAACAATAACGTCGAAATTAAAATGATGAATCCACTTTCAATCACAAAGAACCAGTACAAGGTCACACGCATGAAACATAACAATTCAGGAAACGGCATGGTACCTCAGGTGTGCTTCTTGGGTAGTGTATATCGCCGGAGAAGAGCATCCTCCTGGCGCCGTCCAGCATCAGGCTTCTGCCGTCGTACGTGACCTGTCTTCTCGCCGTGCCGTTATGTGCTCCCTTCTCCTCGTCGGCCCAGACTCTTCCTGCCGCCGCCGCCGACGCTCGTGCCATTAACGCGGCCAGGAGCACCGCCGTGATCGCTGCTGCGGCGGCGGCCATGGACATCTCTCTCGGTTGCTACTGCTTGCAGGCGATATGCTCGATTGATTTCCTTGTATATATGGAGCTGCAGCGATGGCAAGTAACGCATGCTTTCCCCGGGAGTCGCGGGGACAGATATTCATATGGGGGAAGGTTGGAGGTTGGGTTGCAAGGTTGTGGAAAAGAATTCTATGAGATCAGGTATCACGCGAGATCCATCTTGATGAATGACACGTGGCATTCACAAATCACAAAGCACCTGCTTTATAATTTGTGAATGCCACGTGTCATCCATCAGGATGGGTCTCACCTGCTAACCGTGAGACTTGGTCTCATATAATTTTTTTTCCAAGGTTGTGTATGCATGCGTTTTTTTTAAATGTTGTTCTCGATCTGTATAATGAAAACACGTTGCAACTTTCGTGGCCAGTGCTTTGAGATCCAGTGCGAGTTTGTGCCATCACGCTCACTAATTCTTTTCCCTATATACGATACATCATGGGAAGACATAATTCATGCGAACTTGAAGGATCAGATTGTCTTTTGGTATACGCTTAGGCGGCTAGAGCGAAGTTCTCCTCCCATCCAAGCTTCCCTGGCCAGCCCATGAGTTCTCCTCCCCCTGCCTACCGCTCCGACGGCTGGTGACCGTCGGGATGAACCGATGAAGCTCTGGTGTAGATTCCTGCTGTCTCCTTGGGACGATAAAGTTAGGGTTTCTCGTCATACATTCATGACATCGAGATCTGGCATCAGGTGTTTCAAATCGATTCAAGGGACTCGAGAGTGTTGGTCCTTAGGGGCTAGGGCCACGCGGTAATGCCCTTGCCAAACCCACCGATTCCTGGTTGATGCGTCTGGAATCTAGACTGGCCTCACATACCAACACTAATATTTCCCGCACATTTTGTCCTCACTCGTGCGCACCTGAGAACAAGTTCTTAAATTTCTTCAAGCCAAGCATGCTTTACTTTAAGATTCCTTGAGGATGAGCTTTTTGAAAAGAAGGGCCGCCTTGTTGATATGAATAGTCTATCATTTCTATTAAGCCTGGATATCACACATGTGCACGAAGACTTCCGAACTATCATCGGCAAGGTCAGATCGCCTCTAGTATGGGAGGGGCGATAACGACGCGTCAGCGGCTCATCCTGACGGAGATAGTGGACGTTCAGTGGTTCAGAGTCTTCCACGTATACATCATGGGAAGATGTGTCATTTTCACAGGAGTAGCCACTACGATGCCTTGGCTTACAATGCACTCTCACTAGTACCGCAACAATAAAGATCTTGCCCTTGCCCAGCCTTCACCCGTGAAAAGCGAGGAGGCGGGATACCCAACATACAAGTTGTGTCACGACCATTGCTAGACATCTATGTAGCATGACCACGACTCCAATGTTGCTTAGGTCAATGTAGTGCCCCTATCCCCGCTCCTAGGGAGGCTTATGGTTGTGGATGGCAGGACCCGGTCGAACCCAGACCTTAAGAAGGTATCGGCTAGGAAGTGCCTATGATGGACTAAATCATACCTAGAGGCTCACACACATCGGCCAACCCAAAAGCGACACAAAGTCACCAAGGCACGGGAGTGAGACCAGACACACCAAAATCTCCATTTGTCATATCTAGGCTCCACAACAACCCGTGAGCGCTTAAAGAAGAGAACGACGTCATAGTGGCGCTCCGCCGCATGGCCTAGTGAAATGGACCTAAGGTTTTCCATGTGTTGAAGAAGGGAGGGGGCTAGGTCAGGGTAGACAACATCGACATGCATCATTTTCGTTCACATCGATCATCGCTAAGCATGAATTCGCACTAGCCCATTACCGCTTAACCCCTCCCTCCCCCCCCCCCAAGATTGTCAGAGCAAGGTCAAAGATGGGGAAGCAGACCACCTACAGTACCAGCATAGAGAGGGAGCCACGTCTCGTTGTTGATGAATAGAGGGCACTGACCAACATGGGCCTTACCGCCAAGTAATGTCGGCCTCAAGGACACCGGCCCACTGCTTCTCTCCTAAAGGTGATGGTCACCATGCTTCCCCTCCCCACCTTGCACCCCCTTTAGAGGCCAGATCCATGCCCAAGGAGGGCCAGCGGGGCATTGCCACCACTGACCTCTGCTCGCAATTTAGGGGGACTATCGTGATGTCACGCCTCTAGGGAGAGCGTGTCGCGATGGGCACCTACCAACGACCACGAGGGGAATAGAGAAAAGATGCTGACTGTGGCGGCAAGATAGGGATTCGTCCGTGTCTGCAAGAAGGAGCGACGCGGGGACGCATCGTTCTCATTGCTGTAACACATTCACATTTCACAGTTTTTTTACTGTGTTCAAATTTCGCAGAAAAATAGTACTCCTTCCCAAAATTCTTGTCTTAGATTTGTCTAAATACGGATGTATCAAGTCACGTTTTAGTATTAGATACATCCGTATCTAGACGAATTTAAGACGAGAATTTTGGGACGGGGGAGTAATGCAAAATCTACGGTTTACCGAATACGGTCTGGACTCAAACCATTTCCGCGTCCGCCTTCGAAGTGCCGGTTACGCCTATCCACCCAGGCTACGCACACCTGTAACTCCATCCCCCATCTCCTTCTCCCCAAAACTTCCGACTGTTCAAGGTTCAGACCCACGCACCGCACACACCACCAAGCCCATGTCGGAGGCGTCCTCTTCCTCGGCGGCGGCCCCGGCCTCGGCCCCGCCCCCTGCGCCGGCGCTGGATCCGGAGGCGATCTCCCTCATGGCGGAGGAGGCGCCGCCGGAGGAGATTACGCTGGTCGTGAAGTGGGGCGGGAAGGAGTACACGGTGCGGGCGATGGGGGACGACACGCTGTTGGAGCTGAAGCGGCGCATCTGCGAGTTCACCGACGTGCTGCCCAAACGCCAGAAGCTTCTCTACCCCAAGCTCATACTCAACGACGAGTCCGTCCTCCTCTCCTCCCTCCCCTTCAAGCCCAACGGCAAGCTGACCATGATCGGGTACGCGCTATCCCCCCTGCCCTCCTCGTGGCTCTTAACTCTATAGTTGCTTGGTTCGGATGCGTGCCTGCGAAAATCAGTGCATCCGCATGGAATTGGATGATTATTTTGTATCGCCCCGCGGAAACGCTAGGTTTCGGTTGGTGAAATCGGTGGGAGATGCGAGCTTGGTGGGGATCGAGCGCAGATGCCACGGTTTCGCAATGCGAGCGGCTGGATTTGGAATGCTCTGTGAACCAATCGCTAAACCCTAGCTTGTTTGATCTCTTCTGTCTGTGTTGTGTGTTGGTGATTAGAACAGTTGCTTTGTATGATATATGTTCTGGAACTGTGGAATTGGCGTATTTGATGGTGGATTTGGGCATTCGGTATTTCGGTGTGGCCATGTAAGGAAAACAGGAAGTACTTGTCTGTTTGACAGTTTAGCGTTAGACGAATGGATTGGGGAATAATGTGGGTGGTGACAGCCGAACCGCCGCATCAACTGGCGCTGATAGATATTAGAGTATGCGATTTTCAGCTGAGAAGGATAAGATTACCTGCTCAAGCATTATTAGTTATGGGCTGTAGTTTTAATAATACTTGTGTGTGCTGCGATGGTGTCCCATTTAGAGTGGAGTATGTTAAGGGCACCACCACCAGTGAAATATCTGAAGTAAGTAAATTGTTTGCCTGTTGAATAACTGTAACTGGTGGTTGCATCATGAACTTTGTTCAACCATTTTTTCACTTTTGGATCAGAACAGATAGTTATTCTTCAATGGTTACAATTTTTATTTGTTTTTGACTTATGATGATACCATTTGGTGGTTGTTGTCTTTTACTTATGAAGATCGATAATGTAGCATTCAGTCTACATAGTATGGAGATGGTAACTGAAATTTGAAATGAAGTTAGAGCAAATCTAGTCTGTTTTTTTTTCTGCGAATACACAAAGCTTGCGTATCTTTTCATCGATAGAAGAAAGGAGAATGAGTACAATAGAGGATACAACACATGGCATGAACGCAAGGAGGCATGAGCATGGAACCCGGAGCAGAGAGGAAAGGGGTGCTCAGCCCAAACAGGGAAAAGGACACAACTAAACCCACCAAGCCTAAAACTAGAGAGACATGCCTAATCAGCGAGGCATCGAACATCTCCAAATCCAACACCGGGGACGCTACGAGCGAGCAAGATAGCGCCTTCAAGAAGGGGAACGACGTCGTGCCGCCGCCGCCATCCGATCCAAAGAATTGGACCTAGGGTTTCCCCCAAAGCTCGAAGAGGGGCATGGATAAAGGCCATGGCAGCACCTCCAAGAAGGGAAACGACACGCACGAGTGTTGCCGCTGCCAGCATTGGTAAGCTGAGCATGGATTTCGCCTGGCCTAACTCCGAGCAATCCCGTAGCCGCCAGATCAGGATCCGAAGATGAGGAAGTCAGTTTGCCGGCCGACCGCCACCTCAGAAGGTGATGGGGCTGCACCTTCTGAGGTGGAGGTGCTAAATATTCATGCCATGAGGTGGCTATACTTCATATTCAAAACTAGTCTGTTTGGATGGTGATTTTCTGGGTCCATAATTTGCCCTTGTGTCTAAGCATTTTTTTCTGGACACATTTCAGTAGTAACTTCAAATAACAAAGTTCGGTTTTGTAGATACTTCATATTCTGTTTTATGGTGTTAGCTACCTATCATATTTTTACCCATATTTGCCAATAATTTTGATAATGGGTTGTTGTTCGGTGAATCGTATTAAGCTGCATAAATCAACAGTTAAAAGTTCGTAAAGATACTAGTGGAATACTTACAGAAGTGAGGTAATTGATTCTGTTCACATAGATAGATCATGAGTTCAGGACTACTTTTATTTACAGTGAGATGATACAATTTGGGCGTGGAGTGTGGATTACTGCTGTAGCCTGTAGGATAACAATCTTATGCCCGAATAGAAAGAAAGAGCCATGGGCGTGGAGTGTGCATTACTGCTGTCAGTGGTGAAGCTACTCCTAGATTCTGATGTCAAGTGGCATCACAAAAAAAAAAAAATAGCCTGCATAACCTAGCTATAAATTACTCCCTCCGTTCCAAAATAAGTGTCGTGGTTGAACTAAAACCACGACACTTAATTTGGAAAGGAGGGAGTACTGTATATGTGTACACAAATACTGTATACATGTACTTGTTTGAGCCTTTGACATCACTAGATTCAACTGCTAGCACTGCCACTGACTGCTGTAGCCTGCGGGATAACATTCTTATGCCCGGCTAGAAAGAGCCAACATTAATGTTAATTTATCCCTTGAGCTTTACTCAACATAAGTATATTATAATTTTTTTTAAATCAAGGTCTTGAATTCAAATCACTCTTTTGGTGCATTCTACCTCAAACAACATGCTCCGTTTCATGTAGTTTCCTTCCGTATGGAAGGTGCACACTGGTCCCTCACAGTAATTTATAGATCTGTTGTATTGTCTTGCACCGAATTTCAGTACTGTTGAAGACGAAATATTTGTGGACCGACCAGATGATCCAGAGGTGCTCGATGATTATGAATTTTTCAAAGATGAAGTTACTGCTATAAAGGATAATGTTCTCTACAAGCAAAAAGTGAAACGTCGTGCAAGCCAGTATAAGGTATATTTCCTTCGCATTTTTCTTTCTTGCTATATGTTTCTTCCATATGCATGTTTGTGTAGTTCTGCACTGGTACCTATTTGTGTTAATTCTGATGCGCTTCTTGGTGCCTGCTCCCCCTTCAATCTGTGTGAAATTGGTCCAACTTTCTGCATGGTCCAGCTTCGAGTAATTTAAACACTTCAACATTAGACATTACTATGTGATTTACCATGTACTCAAAGCTTTGCGAGTCTTCTTGTGTAACAATACAATGATGGACCTTCTTGTATCTCTATACTTGAACCTAGATTCACAAAGTTCTTTGAGCAATGATCTTTTAACCATAACTCTGGTGTGTATCTCCTTTGTTGTGACCTACTGTTGAGACAACAACAGAAGCAACCACTAAAAGGAGTCCATACTGTTGGTTATGATTACAAACGGAAGTTGTTGGGCCTTACTGCCTTGCTAAACTTACTGTAAGATGAATTTGAGGTGTGATGACAAAGCGCTTGTGTCCTGTATTTGCCTTGGTTGCCTTGTATAAAGTGATTCTCCAGGTCTGATTAACACATCTTTTTGTGCCTATGCATGTAGATCAAGCTCTTGAATCCATGCCGCGATGGAAAAAGATTGCTTGTGTTAGACATTGACTATACTCTGTTTGACCATAGGTCTCCAGCTGAGAATCCTTTGGAACTCATGCGTCCATGTAAGTGCACTTCCACAAAGCTGTGTTTTTCAGTCAGCAGACTTGAAGTTTCATGCCATAATTCCTTTGCAGTTCTCCATGAATTTCTCGCTGCTGCATACGCAGAGTATGATATCATGATATGGTCAGCAACAAAGTAAGCTTTTGCTACCGCAAACTATCTATTCATCAGTCATGATTGCAATGTGAAATTGGTATAAATGATCACTGTCGATCCTTGAATGCAGTATGAAATGGGTGCAACTGAAGATGGAGCAACTTGGAGTTCTCAGCAACCCCAACTACAAGATCACTGCCCTTCTGGATCACATGGCGATGATAACTGTGCATGCTCCTGACAAGAAGGTTTTCGACTGCAAACCTCTTGGTGTCATCTGGACTAAGTTCCCCGAGGTTGGTGTTCTGTGCTCGAGTGCATCACTAATGAATGCGATATTTTCAAGCTTAGTTATCTGACCATTGCCCCCGGCTCCCCCATATGCAGCACTACAACGAGAAGAACACGATCATGTTTGACGACCTCAGGAGGAACTTCGTCATGAACCCACAGAACGGCCTCGTGATCAGACCGTTCAAGAACGCCAGTAAGAACCGAGGCCGCGATCAGGAGCTGCGAAAGCTCACGCAGTACCTGCTCTCCATTGCGGAGCTAGAAGATTTCAGCAAGCTGGAGCACGACGGCTGGGAGTCCTTTATGGACGAAACCGGCAAGAGACGCAGGCGCAGGTAGTTTTCTTCAGTATAGTGATCGGCAGGCAGAAACCCTACTACTTTTTGTCAAGTGCCATCGACTGCACAGACTAGCGCACCAGAATGAGCAGGAAAACCCTAATGTCCACTTGAAACACACCGCGAGAACACCCCATGCTTAATCTGCGTTCGACTTTTTGGCGAGTTACGCTTGTTTCCGAGCCTTCAGCTCTGCGCTTTTCCAGCTTCAACGTGGAATTATTAGCTTTTCACTGTGGTTTTTGGTCCATTTGTGTTCGCCATCAGTGTATCTGGCCTCTAGCTTGCATTGGCGCGAACTGTTCTGCAACAGGTGGTAGGGAGGGTGGTAGAGTGGTATCATGAGCAGGGCCTGGACCTCCGATGGGGGATTTTGACTGGGCTGAGTTATTACTACTGCCAGTGTGCTGGTGATGAACTGATGACTGCTGAGGCTAGCTAGCATCCAGCTGACTGACTGGCTCTCTCCCAGCCAACGTATCATTTCGAGTATCATAATGGTGCTGCAGTCTTACCAGTCTACGGCGTCTGTATGTAGGAACCAGGCCAAGTTATTATGGTCCCTGCCTCAACATTAAAAAAAAAAATTATGGTCCCTGGCTAGCTAGCTGTCGCCGTGTTCGTTTCCTTGTCCCGCCCATTGCGCAGGATCTTGATTAAGTTATCTCAGCCGTATGTTCATTTTTTACGAAGGAATCACGCTGTTTTTTTAAGCAAGGTTCAACAGAGGTTCTTCAAAGGGTGGATTCAGCCGAGGTTATTTTACCTGTATTTTACATGTAGCGTTGCAGCTACCTAGATTTCGGTTGGGTTTTTCATTGCCATCCGCGCCTTCACGTGGCAATCGGGGTTCTTGCCCGGTTGCTCCCCAGCCGACGACCATCATCAGGGCACGGGTGTGCTGGGATTTCAGTGAAGGATTCCCTGCAGACAACAGCCGCGTGTGGACCACGGCCATGCCTAGCCCTAGCCAAGACAATGATGCGCCACTGCGCCCCCTGCTCCTAAACTTGGAGCGAATTACCACTTTACCAGGCCCCGGCCGACACTTGTTCTTTGGATGTCACCGCGATGCCAAACTCGTTCGTTTTAGACCTCCAATTTTCACTTGCCACCGCAGTGACTTTGTTGGGTGCAAACCATGCAGCAAAGAAAACCTCAACATACTCGAGCAAAGCAAGCATCACTCAACAACAGCATCAGTCTTTTGTGCAACACAACACGATGATGGTACATCAAGGTACAGATTACAATCTTGCAGCAGAAAAGATTAAAAAAAAGGTTGGCAGTACAAATTACACACACTGAAAAGACGGCAAGGCTGTAGGAGGAGGGTCAAATCCTAGGACTCTTTCAGACTTTACATTTTACAACACGATGGGGCAGCAGCGTGCACGATCCACCGCAGCGACACACGACACGGCCGCATGCCGCACGCCTGCACGGACATCTTTTTTTATTTTCTATACTCGATCGACGGGTTAAAAAGCACAGAACGGGACAGATATACGGGAGTAAAATATGAGAGGATCACGCAGGAACGAACTAGACAGACAAACTCAGCAGCAAACTCTATAAAAACATGGTCGTGGACATGGCGGATGGGCAGGTCAGGCGAGGAGCCAGAAGTTCTTCTGCCACCGGGTGCTGACGAGGTAGCCGCCGACGCCCTTGCTCTGCTTCCTCACCGCCAGCGTCAGGCACTCGGCCTGGTTGATGCACTGCTCCACCAGCTCCTCCCCGCTGCTCCGCGCCAAGCTGCAACCACACCACACACACACACACGCGTTCCCATTTCTTCATTCAGACAAGGTCTAGTAGAAGCAGCTAGTGATGACAAGATGAAAAGTTAACCACCTGACCCGGTTTCCATATGATGCTACTTTACTACATTTTGCTGTTATCTTGTCGACATGAATGAAGATTGCCAACAGTTATGGGACGCTTGCTTTACTTAGTTGGGGGATGCAGCTAAGGGGGACAAGGAAAAGCATCTGGGATTTATGGATGGCACATGGATCTGCACTAGTCGGGTGGTGTTTTCCGGAAAGACACGCACGGATGGACCCTGCCATTGAACAACGGGTGTGAGCCCGATCAAGCCTGCCCAGGAGCCGTCGGTTGTGAGTAGTGACTCGACCGGAGCCGCTCATCAATCAATTATCACAAAAGGCTGCTTTGCTTGCACAAGATCTCTCACTCGAATGCAAATCCACTTGTTGGTAAGATAAATCTGCTGCTGGTGGTTTACCGCGTTCTTTTCCTGAAAGGATAGGCTCAAGGGAACTGATACTACCAGTACGTAGAGATGTAAATACAATACAGATGTTGCAGTGCAGCTCAAGTTTTTTGTTGGGATTCGGGATCCAGATATGAATGACCCTGAACTACCACCTTTTAAAAACTGCACTGCACAGGCTGACACCATGATAGATTCTCCCGGCCGGGTAGGTTTCTATCTACTCATAGTTGACCTCACATTTTTAACACACACACATACATACACAATAGTGATAAGGTAGATAGATACAGTATTCTTAAAAAGAAAAGGTAGATACACACAGTGATGTAGTATGTCTGATGCGTGGTGAGAATATATAGATGCTTACCAGCTTAGCCAGCAGAAGGTAGAGGGCTTGGTCTGGCTGAGCACCAGCACGGAGGCCTCCAGCTTCTTCACCTGGCTGAGGATGGTGCCCAGCTTGGGGCCTTGGATCACCAGCGCCTCCACCTCCACCTACCAACATCCACACGCAAAACCCGTCTCCATGGCATGAGCATGAGGACAAACCAACAGTTCATGCAACGTACGGTGACAGGGGAGTAGAGTACTACTCGTGTACTGCGCCACATTGAGGCTCTGACTTTCGATTCAAGCAACCAAATAAAAGCAGATCACGGCCGGCAGGCTTGGGTTTCGTACGCAGTAATGCCCATGTTTACGGCCGGTTTAGGTGGGTTTTTGCTTGGGGTTGGGGCGAGCCCCCGCTGGCTTGGCTTGTTTGCTTGCTAATCCGTTCTTTGTGCCGGCTGAGGGACCTTTGGGTTGGGGCCTGCCGAGATCCATCCGGCGGCCATGAAAAGTGGGCGGGCGGTGATTCCCTTTTTTTGTGTATGTTTCTGATCTGATCTGTATAAAGTACAGGGGCCAACCAGATGGATAGACTCACCGTTTTTAACCAAGTACTGAAGGTGTCTCTCCCTCACCATGTGAACTTCAGGATGGCGGGATTAACCAGGAAACCGAAACTTCACGCTATTGACTCTTGGCGGCAAGACTATACTTGAACATTTTCTCTAGGCCTAGTTAACATGCTTGCAATTTCAGATAATGAAGCACGCTTGCATGACTATATAGAGAGGCCTCCTATATAGAATATCAAGAAATTTTCTCTAGGTCTAATTTCTATGAACTACTACAGGAAACAGGGAGTACAGAGGAACTCCTTTTCAATAAATAAATGAACTCCGAAGTACATGTTCTATTGGTGGTAAAACACAACACAAACTTTTTGTGAACTCCTCCTAGAATCTCTTGGGCATGGTTCCAGGCACATGCTTCCAAAGGGGGAGCCCGAACCAAGCTAGACTGTAGAGACTAGAGACAAGCTCCTCAAAATAGCGATTTGAAGCAAAAAAGAAGCAGCACAATTAGCTAGCTCGAAATAGTGAGATAGTTACACGGCATGCATGTACTACTTTTGTTGGCTGCGTGATGCAGAGGCCGGGATACACTCCTTTTTTGGGGGGAAATGCAAGTATTTTCGTCCAAAAAAAGGAAGAATGCTCGTAACTTGACAGAGAAATGGCACACGTATAATACCTCAGGCCTGCAGGCCTTGCAGAGAGTGCCGAGGGAGTTGGCGAGGGAGGGCGCCTCCTCCGCTCCGGCGCCGTAGTGCGGCAGGACGTGGAGCAGGGTGAGGAAGTCCCCCCGGTTGGCGACGTGGGTGAGCGCCCACATCATGGCGTGCTTGGCCCCGGAGCTGTCGTCGACCACCACCATCACCCGCTTCCTCCCCGCGGCCGCCGAGGACGACGCCGCCTCCCCCTTCCCGCCGCCGCCGTACCCTCTCCCGGCCCGCTTCTTGGACCACCGCCTGGAGCCCCTCCTCCTCCCGCCGCCGCCGCCGCCGCCGTAACCGTCCTGCGCGGCCTGCAGCCCGTTGCTGGAGCTCAGCTGCCTCAGGAAGTGCTCCCCGGAGCCGCTCGCCATCTTGCGGCGCCAATGCCGGCCGCGCGCGCGCGCTCGCCGTGCGCTGGCTGTGTCTGGTGCAGAGGACTGTGCAGGAGTGGAGTGATGGTAAGCTGGTGTTAAGGGGAGAGAGTGGCACGGCCGGAGCGATATAGGGGTGGATGGGCGGGGGAGAGGACAAGGCCGCTTAAAAGAGAGGAATCATGGAGCGGGTGGATTAGCCCGGTGGTGGTCACGGGCGCGCTCCACTTGCACTGCACACACATACAGAAAAAACTGAAGAAATAGAGCTTAAGTGTTTAAGCAGAGAGTATAATGGAGTGCAAGTATAATACTTGTACAGGGGAATCGCTGCACATTCTCGTCCGTTTTGGCCTTTGCGTATGCACCATCACACATGGGTACGGATGATTTTCGTGGTCTCAGCCAGGGGCTGGCTGTGCGCGGGAGAGAATATGTCAGGTTTCGTCGACATGGTTAGCTCCAAACCGGGACGGATTGGTCAATACGGCATCAATCGTAATGCACGGAGCTCTTGGCGCTACCCCCACATACGCTTATCATGTAGCACCCACATGAGTACAAACACAAGCACTCATAATAACGCGCATACACTCACTCCTACGAACGTACACACGCGCACCCTATCTCTATAAGCACATCCTAAAGACTGAGCCGACATATCATCTTGAGATTTACAAAGTTATCGTAGACGCCTCGTCGTCGATGGGAACGTCTTCTCTCACTGAATACGTATCACCGGAAGTTCTGTAATAAATCCACAAATAAATGCTAACATCAGGATTTGAATCCTGATGAGCTGAGAGCAACTCCAACGGGCCGACCCAAATAGACGGCGATTTCGTCTATTTTTTGTCCGTTTGGGTCAGCCAGACGGACATGGATGTTCGCTTCCGCATTTGGGTCGGCGCGTGCGCCTAACGCTGGCCTGAACCCATTTTTGACGGCGCAAAAAAAATAAGCGCATGCATATTAAAAAAACATTAATTAAACATTAAAGCCGGACACGAAGGCCGGCGAGAGTCCACGCGTCCATATTTACATTTTAAAAAAACAGCCTAAACTACGAGGCGGCGCGCTGCCCTAGGCGTCCTCGTCGTCGTCCTCGGGGTCCATGAGGTCGGTGAGCGTCGGCGTCGGCCCGGCCCAGGCGAACGCGGTGTTCCAGAGCGCCGTCATGTCGGGCTGTGGCGGCGCAGGCAGTACCGTCGCGGGGGGTCGTGCGGCCGCCTGTGCAGCCGCGGCCTCGCGCGCCTCCTCCCTGGCCTCGCGCTGCTCCTCCTCGAGGTCGCGCTCGAGCATCTCGAGGTACTCGTCGTCGCGACGCTCCTCGGCCACCCTAATCTTGCGCCAGTGCTCGAGGTACGCCTGCTCCTGCGCCGGCGTCGCTCCCATCCAGACCGTCGGCGTGTGTACCCACTCGCGCACTACTCCCGTCCAGGAGTAGCGCTCAATGGGGGACGGCTTGGGCTCCGGCTCCGTCTTGATGGGGGACGGCGGGCCACTGGCGACACCATGTTGTCGCCCGCCGCGGAGAGGGCAAGGGCCTGCGCCATTGCCGCCTCGTACCAAGCCTCCTCTTCCGCCTCCGCCGCCTCGTACCGAGCCTCCTTTTCCGCCTCCGCCCTACACCGCTCGTCCTCCTCGCTCTCCCGGAAGACGGCAGCAAGTGACGCCTGGTAGGCGTCCTCCGCCGCCTAGTCCTCCTCACGGACGACGAGCGCCGGTGGGGCGACCTCTGGTCGACCTCACGCACGCCCCGTCGCCTCGCCTCCTCGTGCTCGAAGGCGAACCACCTCGCCAAGTTGGGCGAGTCGGTTGCGTAGGCGGCATCGAGGCGCTGCTCCGACGTCAGCAGCGCCCGCCGGCGCCGCACCTCCTCCGCGTGAGCACGAGCCGACCGCGGCACCGCCGGCACTGGGATCCTATCTGGATCCAGATGCCAGTCGTGCGGCAGCGTCATGTCGGGATACGGGAGAGGCTAGCGGTGCTGCCAGTGCCACTCCGCCTGGTGCACTGGCACGCTCACGCGTCGCCTCTGCCGGCGAGGCGCCGGCGGAGGCGGAGGCGGAGGCGGGAGAAACTCTGAGGGGAAAGGGGTGGCGGGGGACTTGCCCTTGGCCTTGTTGCCGCTGGCACCGGAGAAGAGGCCCATCTCGCTGTGGTTGTGGTGGCTAGGATTTGCCGGCGACGAGGGAGCAAAGGATGGCAGATGTGGACGGCGAGTTTGGATGAGGACGGCCCCGCCGCACGGTCGGCTTAAAAAAGGACGAGCGTCGTCGCTAACGCGTGGGCCCGTCGTCATAAATTAAGCTGACCGCGTGGGCAGCGGGTAGTTGGACGGCCGCCATACGGGGACGGGGCGGACAGCGGGAAGGCGTGCGAAGCGTCCGTTCGGCGTCCGCGCCGACGTATTTGAGGCGCAAATTTGGGCCGCAAATGCATCGGTGCGGACGAAATTTTGGTTTGGGTCGGCGTGTTGGGCCGCCACTTTTATCCGCGCCGACCCAAACGAACACAGGCAGACAAAATGGATAGATCCTTTGGAGTTGTTCGAAGGATATCACAGTCCCTCTAACGATCTAACCAGGTTACGAGTAGCACCCATTAATTCCAAATGGTTTCTATATGCTACCAGTGGATCTTGTTTCTTATTCACGTGCTAACCCGCCCAGCTATCCGGCTAGCCCTTTGCGTGTGCAATCTCGGGCAGTGAAGCTAGGAATAAACATTGCTCGACCTCACTCTCAGCGCGGCTCTAGTTGATACTCTAGCTCAAATCCCGCGGATTTGCATGCCGGGACCAGCTAGCTAGCTAGCTAACAACGAACCAACGCCTCACTCGCTCAAGCCTCTGACAGTCCTCGCACGATTCTGGCTGTATGCACGGTTGCACACCACGCAGCTCGAACCAGACATTCGAGAGCGGTGTTGAACGGATGCACGGGCGATGGAGGAGCTAGCGTAGTAGTACGTGTTGGGTCGGGACATGTGCATGGCCCATATGCTCTGCATGCATGGGGCAGATTCTCGTTCTCTCGTCCGCTTCTACAGTCCCACTCCTAGCTAAGCCCTACCAATACGAACGCCCTCTTGTGACGGGAGGGAACAGCCTTGCCAAGTTTTTCACCGAGGCATCATGGCCGAGCAGAGCTGGCTAGGGCCGGAGGGAGATGTGGTCGATGCTTCCATGATCTGCGCGAGGAAACTGGCGCAGGGCGTGGGGTGGTGCTGGGCAGGCATCGCGGACGGCAAACGCAACGCACTGCGTGCATGCACGCATGCATGCGCGCCACGGCACGTACTACGTGCTCATCTATTGCTTTGCAGAGTTGCGTGCGTGCTGCTGCGCTAAGCATGTGTATCACTGGCTCACTGCTGCTGCTGTGTGATGTGTGCTGGGTTAATCTCATGACACGGACACGGAAACGGGAAACGGGCCACGTGTGTGCGTGCGTGCATGGTATTAATTGATCTGCTGCTTCGTGTGTAAAATTTGCTACGTGATGTGTCGCGACTGAGACTGACCATCCCGGCTGGACAGACAGACTGGGCGCCGCGCGTATATATGGCAAAGCAGTAGAGCTGCCAGCTCTCAAACGTCTAGTCACGCACGCAGGATACGGCGTACGTTGATCCTCATTTGATCAGCTCTGAAAAAAAGCTTTTCATGTGCGAAAAAAGGTCAAGAGAAAAGTGTATACGTACTACGTACCGCAGCACGCAGTGAAGCTTCAAATTAAGACCGGCCAGTGAGGGTGCAGGCCGTCAGCCCGTCGCCACACCAGCCATCATCAAACCAGATACGCGCTGCCTGTCAGGAGTCAGGACGCCATTTAAGCAGCAAATTAAATCAGCAGGTAGTACGACCCCAGTGTGCTAAGGCCAACTCCAAAACACGACCCTAAAACTCACCCCATTTTATCCAGATTTTATTCATATGGGATAGAAACAGGGAGAAAAAATGCCGGACAGAGGCCGAAACAAACTCGCTGCGTGCAGCTACTCCATTTTTACCCCATTTCACCAGCTGTCCGTCCTCATCATTTCTACGAACACGCAGCAGGCACAACGGACTCGCCGCTGCGACCACTCCTGCTCATGCACGCCCTCGCTCTCGTCGCGTCGCATGCCCGCCGTCGCGCCCGACGCGTCGCCGTCCTTGTGCCCTCGCTCCCACCGCGCCCGCGCGCGGGCCTCGTCCGCCCAAGCTCGCCGTCCCCCGTGCCGCCGCGCCCCGCGCGCGCGCCGCGCCATGGCGCCTGCGGCTGCGCCCCGTGCCAGCGCACGCCGCCCGCAGCCGCGCCCCGCCGCCCGCACCCGCGCCAGGCCGCCCGTAGCCGCGCCCCGCGCCCGCGCACGCAGCGTGCCGCGCCTGCCCCCGCGCGCCATGGCGGCCCCGTGCCCGCGCCAGGCCGCCTGTAGCCGCGCCCCGCGCCCGCGCACGCCCGCCCCCGCGCGCCATGGCGGCCCCGCGCCCGCGCCAGGCCGCCCGTAGCCGCGCCCCGCACCCGCGCACGCCGCGTGCCGCGCCCGCGCGCCATGGCGGCTCCGCGCCCCGCGCCCGCCCCCGCGCACCATGGCCGCCCGCAGCCGCGCGTCGCGCCCGCCCTCCGCGCGCCATGGCCGCCCGCTCGCCGCTCCGCCCGTGTGCGCGCCTGCTCGCCCGCTGGCCCTCCCCGCCTCGCCTCACCCCGCCCCGCCTCGCTGCTGCCTCTCCTTCGTCCTCCCTCGCCTGCTGCAGAAAAGGAGAGTATGACAGGTGGGGTCGAGAGCGGACACAGACGGACGACGAGGACGCGAAGACGTCCGCTTTGGCCCCAAACCGAGAGCAACTTTGGTCTGGAAATGAGGCAAAAGCGGACACGGACCGGACAAAACGTCCATATACTCCCATGCGTTGGGTCGTTCGGTTTGTCCGTTTTACCTCAAACGAACACAAACGGACGATTTAGGGTAAAAATGGGTCACGCGATGAAGTTGGCCTAACCACCGCAGTACATTGCTGCTCTCACAAGAGTAATCATCTGGGGCTAACTATCTGGTTCCGCGCTGCAGGGCGCAGGGCTTACGCAATCCATCGTGGTCTGCGCTGGATATAGTGTATTTTACACGCCTACCGGGATTTTGTAGCTAGCTAGGCTTACGATTAAGTACTCGTACGCAATTAGTGTAGTGTGGCGTACCACACCGTGATTCAGGACGCGACAAGGGAGGAGCCGGTGGATGGATGATTGATCACATCAGCACGTCACGTCCCAGAGCACGGACAAAACAAAAGCCTGCGTCTCCTCTCGCGCGCCCGTGCATGCGTGCGCGCGGCCGGACAAAATTACTGTTTTGACCTAAAAGGTTAACAAAATCTCTATTTGACCTTGTTTAATTTTTTTTTCGATTTTGATCTCTTTGGGTGACGCCAACATCCCTGGCGTCTGGCCCCTGGCCCGCACTGTCTACCTGCCCGTTGACCTGCTGACGTGGCAAAGGGGCCAGACGCCAAGGACCCTGGCGTCTGGCCCTGGTAGGTGGATAACCCCACGGGCCCATCCCACTCATCCCCAACCTCTCTCTGGCGACGACCGAAGCAAGAACAGAGAGTTCTTTCTCTCTCGCCCCTCTTCTCCCTCACACCAAAGCCCTCCTTGATCTACTCCATCCTCCACCCAAATTTGTGGATCTGAGGCCCCCAAGCATCCTTGAGGTATTCTCCCCCTTTCCCTCCAATTTGTTTTGGTTTTTCCCTCTTTTTGTGGATGCATTATTTCACAATAGGGGATGTTACATGAGTAGATATATTCTTTGTTCTAGGAATATGTTTGTAGCTGGTAGATGATTATGTAGATAGTGTAGTTGGTAGATGTTTGTATTTGTCCACCAATAGACTTAGTTTGTGAAATTTTTTTGAATTATAGATGATGTATGCATGTGCTAGTAAATTTAGCTATATGTTGAATATATAGATGTCATAATATTTGTTTGAATCTGAGAAGAATATATTGGGCAAGCAAATATATTTAGAAAAAAATATTATATGTGTGAAGTGGTATGACAATATAGTTGAATACATAGATGGCATAATATTTTTTGCAAAAGAGATGATGAAATTTGATGATTATGTGTTACATGATTTAAGAGAAGCAAATTTGAAGAAATTTTGCATATATAGATTGCATATGAAGAAATTTTGCATAACTTGGAGAAGCAAATTCTACCGTTTATAATTGTAGTTCATGTTGTGATTTGTTTGGTAGGATGACGGATGATGATGGACCTTGGTATGGCGGATTATTCGATGAGTGGGATAAGGAGCATCGTGCTCGTGCCATTGAGAACGGACATGTAAGAAGCAAGATTATCATTTTTCGTTGTTTCTCATTTGTGTACTTGTATTGATTAAAACATCACTTTATTTGCAGCTTATAGTTGCTATGCGCATGAGGGGACATTCGGCTGATGACTTTACTTACGACCCGCGGTACGAGCCTTACATTCGGAGATTGGTTCTTCTCCCATTCGTGTTGCAGTTTAAGCGACGCGCTCCGCCAGTGAACCACGCGGCGCTGACCGCACTTGTGGATCGTTGGAGGCCGGAGACTCACTCGTTCCACCTTCCATTTGGGGAGATGACGATGACCCTTGAGGACATGGCTATGATAAGCGGCCTTCCTATCAATGGACAAGCTGTTACCGGTCGTGTCAGTGCCGTTAATTGGCGAGAACGGACTGGCATTTTAATTGGTGTTCAGCCCGACGCCCCTGAGGAAGGCAAGGCCGATACCGCGAGAGTGAGGCATTCTTGGCTAAAAGCGGTTAGAGGAAACACCAATCCGTGTCCTCAGGGTGCTAATGACGTGGTTGTGCAGCAGTACGCGCGGGCCTATCTTTGGTATGTGCTAACCAAGGTAGTCTTCTCAGATGCAACCGGGAACTCGGCCCTCTGGATGTTCCTGAAGCTACTCAATAACTGGGATACCCAGTATAGCTGGGGTTCGGCCGCACTAGCATATTTGTATCATCAGGTAAGAGATATTTGCAACCATTTAACTTGCATTTGTCATGCGCCTCCATATCTAACATATTTGTTTGATTGCAGCTTGACTTGGCGTGTCGCAGGAAGGGAGATACATCCTCATTGGCTGGGTTTGTTTGGAGCCTATCCGTGTGGATGTGGGATCGGATCCCGGTTGGACGGCCCGATATCAAGGACCCCAACATGGCAAACCCACGGGGTAATCCAGACGGGCTGCATGATGATGATCCATATCGGCGCCCTACGCTTGCTTACTATTGGGAACAAGTGACAGTGTACACAGGAAGCTCGCATGTGCGATACAAGTGCTATATGAACGAGCTGGACACCTTGACTGCTGAGCGGGTATAGAAAAGTTCGATCAGACCAAATTTAGTCAAGAATGAAACTTGTATCTAACAATGTATCTCTTTGTCTTGCGGGTACATTGGTTGCCTTATATGGAAGATCGTGACTATGATCTTAATGAGATGTGCACGCGTGATAGCCATCTTTGGCGGGCGAGGTGCCCAATGATATGCTTCTTCATAGTCGAGTGGCACTTTGTAGACCGTGTGGCAAGACAATTTGGAAGAAGACAAGGTATTCCAATTGAGGAGAGCAACGAGGAAATGCTATCTCTGCATCGGTGAGCAAGTATGCCTTGAGTATGTAGTAGAGCATTGAATAAGTCTATGTTTGCTAATGCTTTGTCCCGTGCATCATTTGTAGGTTCGATCGAAGGAACAATCAGGATATATCGGATTGGGCAAACAAACACCGTGCGTGGATAGAAATTTGGAATCAAAGAGACACGTTAGTGCAATCAGAGAATAGACCTCACAATCAGTCAGCATATCAGAAGTATCAAGTGTGGTATGCGGATCGTTACCGGTTAAAGCTAAAGCCTGGTTGGACTCACGAGGAGTGGTCGGAGTTGGTGTCTGAAGACCCGGAGACTGCAGAAGGTTATCATACCTTCAACACGGCTGTGAGAGACACCAGAGGGGCTCACATTGACTATGCACCGATGCATGATGAAATGGTAGTCTGTTTGACCTATTCTAACAAACTTGCATGCATCATGTTGTCTTCTTTCAAATACATAAGTTTGGTGTGTTCATGAATTGCAGAGCAGATCGTTGCTTCTGTGCATCAACGATGCCAATGTTGCACTGAGTCATCCACCTGGTGGTGTATTATCTGAGAGGACTCTTAGGAGCACGATGGAGGTGTGACCAATCACATTATAAAAGTTTCTTTTCGCGGATTATTTATTTGTATCTCATATCATAGCATATTTTGTGTTGTTGCAAAAGTTCAAGAAGCGGTTCCATAAGATGGCAGCAATGATTTCTTGCCATGGTGCTCAGTCCAGTGACGTGTATGTACCTGGTACCCGCGCGAGAGCTAATAGACGGCGTTATATCCAGAACGATGAGGACATGGAGGAGGAGGTCCATGAAGAGGAGCCATCACATCAAGAGGAGACAACACAAGATGAGGAGCATGAGTATGATGCAACACATCAATAGGATCATGAGCATGATGTTGATGCTCCACAACCATCAGAGGTTACACAACCGACACAAGGCAATACTCACTCTAGGAAAGGAAAAGCCATAGCTAAGACACCAGGCAAGAAAGGTAGAAAGAAGACATGGAACACACAATTCCATAGTCCGGAGTATCCTCATCAGCTTATCCCAACAGGAATGCAAAGATATAAGGCCAACATTGAGGTGGAGGAGGAGGCATACAACGAAGAGGAGGAGGAGGCTAGCGAAGAGGAGGAGCCTACACACTTGCAGCACTCGTGAAGAGAGGAAGGAGGAAGTGAGCTTCTTGTTTGGAAGTGTATGAAGTAGGTGGCGTTTGTATGCATGAACTTGGTGTTGTGGTAAAAACTTTTAAGGTTGTCTTGAATTTGATGTCTTATGTATGCACTTGGTGTCTTATGTATGCATGAATTTGTCGTGATGAAAAATCTGTGAACTTGGTGTCGTTTGTATGCAAGAATTTGTCGTGGTGAAAATTCTATGAAATGTGCTATCTTCTGTGTTTTATGAACCTGTCATATTATTATATATGTGTTATCTTCTTGTGTGAAATAAGTACAAAATAATGTACAGGGTCCCAGACGCCAGGGTCCTTGGCGTCTGGTATGAAGTCAGGGGACCAGACGCCACGATCCCTGGCGTCTGGTTTGAAGTCAGGGGACCAGACGCCAAGGTCCCTGGCGTCTGGTGGTCGACTGGAAGCAAAAGCAGAGGCATGGGACAGCAGAAACAGGGCAGCCAGACGCCAGGGTCCATGGCGTCTGGCCCTGGTGTAGTAGTTTTTTCTATCAAACACCTGTAGTATCGAATGACAATCATTAGTGTTCACATAGATATTTTGTTCTATCAAACACCTATAGTATGACATAATAGCAAATGACAAACATCAGTGTTCACATAATAGCAAATGACAAACATTAGTGTTCACATAATAGCAAATGACAAACATAGTTATCACATAATCTCAAATTACACAAATAGTCTCGAATGAGAAGTTCATCACATACAATGTCTCGAATGACATAAGTAGTTCATGACCACGATGGTCCACGATAGTTGAAACGACATGAACATCACATATAACTTGGTTTCCTATAGCAATGCAAGTCAACAACCCTTTTCCATCCCCATTCTTGCAGCATTTCTTGAATCTTGTCATCATCAGTTATGTCAACCAATTTTGTTTGGCCGGGGCCATCTGACTGCTTCCTGCTGACGTAGTACACAAAATCCTCTTCCTTCAACCCTTGCTTCAACATGAATTTAGTCTTCAACCAATCGAAAGTAAGGTCCACTTCACTAACTTGCACAACACATGGAGACAAGCCTAGGACATGAACAACAGGGCTAAGCACCCACTGAGTACCCTTAGCCATCTACAACACACAAATCTCTTAGTACCTAACCTATGATACATTAAACCACGAGGAAAACAAACTAGGGTTTACACAAAACTATGATGCATTAAACCAACCAAAAGATGGGGGTGGAGTTGATTTACCTTCTAGTTTTGAAATACTGAAGATCCAACGGTGAAACCAGACCGATTCGTGAGAGATTTGAGGGGGGGTTAGGGTACTGGATGAGAGTGAGTGGATGAGAGGGCTAGAGGCAAGAGTGAGTGGAGATGAAAGGAATGAGAGGGGTAGAGGTGGATATGAATGGATGAGAGGGCTAGAGGTGGGCCCAAAGAATCTTATCCACTCGAAACTTGCTCTCTGGATAGGGAGCTAGACGCCAGGGACTTTGGCGTCTGGGTCTGGAGACCCAGACGTCAGGGTGCCTGGCGTCTCGCTCTCTGGATCGGGCATCAGACAGATCAGACAAGTGTCTGGTCTCCTGCGCGACCAAAATGAGTCAGACGCTAGGGACCTTGGCGTCTGGTCTGGATATGGACCCAGACGCCAGGGTGCCTGGCGTCTGGCTCTCTGGATGATCAGATAGGTGTCTGGTCTCCCGCGCGACCAAAACGAGCCAGACGCCACGCACCCTGGCGTCTGGTCTGGATATGGACCCAGACGCCAGGAACCTTGGCGTCTGGTCCTTGGCGTCTGGCTTTTTGGATGATTAGACAGCTGTCTGGTCTCCTGCGTGACCAAAACGAGATAGACGCCAGGGACCTTGGCGTCTAGTCTTGTCTGGTCTGGATATGGAGCCAAACGCCAGAGTTCCTGGCGTCTGGCTCTCTGGATAGGCAAAATGCTCTCTGGTCATGTTCTTGTCGCTTTTCGGATGGGCAAAATGCTCTCTGGATAGTTTGTACATAATTTCAAATAGGTTGCACACATTTTTAAACATTGGAAATCAAACAAAAATATGAACAAAGCATAGTTTGCACATAATTTTAAATAGGTCTCGAATAACAAGTTCACACATGATGTCTCAAATGACATAAGTAGTTCATGATCACACACGGTCTCGAATGACAAGTTCATACATTAAACAAAGTCTCGATATTCCATCATCGACGCTGGTGCCTTTCCATTTGTCTACTGAGTAGTACGGGGCCACTTTCCCTTCTTGTCACATGCCTCGTCCTCCTCTCGTGCATCGCGATCCCTTGCAAGTTTTCTTGCCCTCTCTTCTTGACGAGCCTCCTTATCTTTGCGTGCCCTCTCTTGCTCACGCTTCTTGCACTTGTTCTTCTCCTTCTCACGACGCTCATGCTCCAATCCCCATGCAAAGGACTCCTCGAACAGGCGTTGCCTCCGTAAGTAATCTCGATGTTGGTCCTCTTGAACATCTTTTGGTACCTCGTGATCTATCCAAGTGAAGTACTTGCAAAGTTGAGGAGGCGACTACATAAAAGTCATGTTTTTGTTAGTAATATGAGTTCAAACTTGATGAGGTTTTTTGTATGTACACCCAACATACCGATGGTATGTCATATGCGTTAGTTGGCCTTCGACGATCATGTGCATAGTTGGGACACACGAAAAACCTTCTACCTTCTGTCCATGACTTCTTGCGGTCCGTGGACACCTTCAACTTGCAAACATCACCACACCAACATGGTGGTGTGGGCACATCCTTCTCCTTCTCCTTGTCCAACGTGGCCTCCATCCACGTCTTCGGCATGTCCTCTTGGTCCGCGCTCGCCGGCCTCGTCCTGAAACTGGATGAAGCCATGCCTACAAAAAGAACAATTGTTAGCACAAGACACAAAGAGATACATGTGTAAATACAGTAAATCAATAAATGCTAGGAATTTTATGAACAAATAATATACCATTATTATTAGATCAACCATCTGGATTAAGCAAATAACCGAAGGCCGTTCCATTATCAACCATTCCTCTCCGACCACCACCACCTCTAGCACTTGTGCTTCCTCTCCGACCACCACCACCTCTAGCACTTGTGCTTCCTCTTCGACCACCACCACCTCTAGCACTTGTGCTTGCTCGACCAACACCTCTAGCACTTGTGCTTTCTCGACCACCACCTCTAGCACTTGTGCCTGCTCGACCACCACCTCTAGCACTTGTGCTTCCTCGACCACCACCACCGTCACCTCTTCCACCTCGTTCACCATCGGTGCCACCTCCACGACTTGTTTTTCTTTTTTTAGTTTTCCTATTCTTGCATGTCCGCTCATTGTGTCCCCCTTCACCGCACACCCCATAGTTGATAGTGTCAGGAGCCTCCATGAAATGACCGCTACCAAATTGTTTCATGCCAGTGTATCCAGCCAGGTCATCCATATCACCCCTGAACCTCTTAGTTCTCCTTCTACCCTTGGTCTCCACCTTCAGAAGAGGGTCTGGCCTAATATGAGGGCCATGGTACTCAGGCCACTGTGATTGGTCCAAGAAAGGGTGAAATCTTGGCGCCCATGTCAACCTAGTAGCTTCCACATGGAACTCTTGCATCCGCACGGTTTTTCCATCACAAACATGTATGTTTCTCGCCTTCGCCGCCGTTATCAAATGCGAGCATGGCCAATGATACTTACTAGGCCTCTCGCACTGGCGCCACCGAGTCTTCAGACGCACCTCAAATGCAGCACCATCATATTGTCTACCGTCTCGTGTTGTGCCACCTGGCTCATCAATTTGATAGATCATTTCAGTTCTGTCGAATATGATAACTTGTTGCCGTGAAGACTTGCTTGCTTGTAACTGCAACCATTCATCAACCTTTTCCGGATAATCCTTTTTTCACCTATCCATTTTGCAGTCTCTTCAGAATGCCTCTAAAAGTACTCATTAAGCTTGAAGAATGTGTACTCCACTATTGCAGTCACCGGCAATGCACGAGCACCCTTCAGCACATTGTTGAAACATTCTACCAGATTGCTCGTCATGTCGCCATATCGCCTACCACCATCGTCATGAGCGCGTGCCCACTTGTGCTTCTCGCTTAAATTCCTAGTTAAGAAATCTTTTCCCCCTTCGTTCACCGCTGCAAAGAGTTTGTTGTATCGAGCATCGAAACCTTGGGTGGTGAAGGCCACACATACATGGGTAAGGTCTTTGCTGAGCTCCTTGCTCTTACATGCCCGGTAAAAGTTGGCCACGAAATGCCTCATGCACCATATGTGGTGAAGCTTTGGAAATCCTGGAATAACAATGTCCATTGCCTTGAGTATGCCATGGTGCCGGTCCGATATGATGCATACCTCCCTAGCCCCAATCACGTTGTGCCTAACATGACCCATGAACCACTCCCAGTTGTCTTGGTGCTCGGAAGGCACCAAAGCAAATGCACATGGCAACACGTTGTCGTTTGATGAGTGCGCCATTGCTACCATTAGTGTGCCCTTGTATCTACCGGTCAAGAACGTGCCATCTATAGACAAGACCGGACGACAATGCTGAAACGCCTCCACACATTGTCCATAACTCCAGAAGGCACGGTGGAACACTCCCTCGTGATCCTCGACCACATGAAACATGCCCGGGTTCTTATGTGCAATCGCGGCCAACAACCTTGGGAGCTGGTTGTATGCTTCTTCATAACCACCATACAACATCCTAATAGCATTTGCCTTTGCCTTCCATGCCTTCCCATACTTGACTTCATAACCAAATTGTTTTTTCACCGTCCGCGTTAGAAACCTCACTTTCACAGTGGGATCAAAGCCTATGTCTTTCATCCATTTGTATCCGAGATACTCAGATGTGAGTTGACGGTGTGTCGTTCGAAGTCGTTTAGATGGCGGTTTGCACCTATGAGTGGCAACACAACTTGTTAACACCCATTCTTCGGTTTCTTTAAGCTTTCTTGCACGAACCTTCCATGGGCATCCTTCATGCTCACACTTCACGGTGTAACGCAACTTCATGTAGGAGTGCTCAACATAAATTGGCCTATGGTTCCGAATGGCATAGTCAGCCAACCAAAACTTCAGCATAGGCAAGCTCGGAAACTTCACTCCTTTCTCCAAATAAGCATTCTCGTCCTCATTCTCCACCCTTGGTTCTCCTGGATCCGGGCATGGTGTTGGCTCAATCGCCGTCATTCTCATTCCACCGTCAACAACAGCTTTATGGGCAAGGCTGAGATCTTTAAACAAGTGAGTTCTTTTTTCTAAGCCCGTCAGCTCAAAGTGGATTTGGTTTTCCTCCTTTGTGAATCCATCCTCGTCCAACTGTTCAACTGGACCCTCGTCATCCGAGTCATACGCATATTGACGCCTAAAAGGCAAGTCATGATCCATGTCCTTTTGCGCTATGTACGCATCCAAGTCACCAACATCATTACCATGAAACCCTTCCTCTTGCTCTTCGTCGTCATCATAAGCATCTTCATCCTCTTGAATTACTTCGTCACTAGCAATCACCTCAACTTCATTTGCTTGGCTAGTTGGTGGTTGGCTAGAAGCATTGGGGGCATACAACTCAACCTCATTTGCTTTAATAGATGGTACACGGGGACGTGGTTGGCGATAAGCATTGGGGGCATCAACCACAACCCTATGCTCAACAAGTGGCACCATTGTCCTCTCGCTCATGTCATCCATTGGGGAAGAGACATGCCGGTTCAAATCAAAGGTAAACCGAGGAGATTCAACCTTGGTGGCAAACAATTCAAGTGACTTGTCTTCCGATTGGGAAACTTTTTCCTTGTATACATCCCAATGCAAATCCGAGGTGATAGGCATACTTTTCAAGCGAGATTTGGCTCCAACTCCAACATCATACCTTCCTATTAACTTAACATCAACATTGGTGTCCATCCACTTTAAGACTTGTCTCACTTTTGCAACAACATCCTCATAGCTAGGGCTTGTATCAAAAACCAATGGTTCCTCACCCGTGTCGGCATTGTTACTCAAGAATGCCTCCTTGTCCATGTAATGAACATTAACAAGTCTCTCCATCTAAAAATAACATGAATGCATTTAAGACTTCAATGAGAATTGGTGTTTATCCAAATACATCTCATTATATCCAAATCATATCAACACTAAATTATTGGTGATGTCCACAAAAGTATCACTAATTAACACACACTAAGCAAAGTTAACCCTAATCACTAACTAACCCTAACCCCCAATCTTTCTACTCAACAAGCATATATTCCTACTACACACCATGCATATCACTATATTATCAAAGTTAACCAAGCCATTCACACTAACATAAGGGAGAAAACAAGAACTAGGGTTCCACCAACATGTATAAAATGCAACCAAAATAACAAGATTTAACAAAAAAATAATTGGATGATTTGGGGGAGATTACCAAGAGCAACAAAGTGATGGAAAGATCCACCTAAGGGATGCACCTTTTGGAGAGGATTTGAGGGGGAGCTTGAGGGGTGGGAGAGAGTGTGAGAGCTCCAAGTGTTCTTCAAGCTCGGGTTGTGGATTGGGGAAAGTGTGTGGGATGGGTCCCACACACTCTCCCGTGGGTTATCCACTTACCAGGGCCAGACGCCAGGGTCCTTGGCGTCTGGCCCCTTTGCCACGTCAGCAGGTCAACGGGCAGGCGGGCAGTGCGGGCCAGGGGCTAGACGCCAGGGTTCCTGTTCGCAACCCAGACGCCAGGGATGTTGGCGTCACCCAAAGAGGTCAAAATTGATTTTTTTTAAACAAGGTCAAATATGGATTTTGTTAGTCTTTTAGGTCAGAACAGTAATTTTGTCCGCGCGTGGCGTACCATGCCAACCGAGCCCTTGCACCGCGCGGCGCGTCCGTCCGTCCCGATGCGAGGCTCTTGCCACACGGCACCACGGCGGCAGGGACCATCGCCCCAGCCGGCCGGGCCCTTGTTGCATTGCATGTACGACCGGCTCTGTGCGTCTCACCCCACCCGACACGAGCGTTGGAGGAGGAGGCCACAGGATCCGTGGCCGCTGCGGATGCAGAGGGGCAACCTGAACAGCGGAGTTAAATGCTGCCCGGGTATTTCGCTTCCTGACTACTCCAGTGACCAGTGCCGATCCCCGAGGCTTTGTGCCCTGCGATGTGTGGCCCTTCGTCTGCGTACGTACCATCGACGGCCCCGCCGACGGCGGCCATGTCTGCTTCTTTAGCGCATGTACAACTGGTTGATAAAATAGTTTTATAAAAAAAGTCTAAAACAAATCTTGAAGTTGTAGACAAAAGCTAAATCAAACCCTGAACTTGGCTAAGGACTCAACTGAGCCGGCCCACCAGACATGAGGTGATTTTTTTTCCTGAAACATGAACAAAATTTGGAAGTGCGAACACTTTTGAAACATACTCCCTCCGTTCGAAAATGCTTGTTCAAAAAATGAATGTATCTAGACGTATTTTAGTTCTATATACATCAATTTCTATTCATTTATGTGACAAGTAATTCCGGACGGAGGGAGTAAACATTTTCAGAAACCTGAACATAATTTTAAAGTGTGAATACTTTTTGAAAATTTTAAAAATAGGAACAAATTTTGAAATCTGAACAAATGTGTAAGAAAATATTTTGTGACATCTTAAAAATATCACAACTTTTTTAAAAAGGCATGGACCAATTCAAACAAGGAAATGTTTATACAATGTATATTAATATTTGTGTGATTCAAAAAAAATGTTTCCTACATTAAAAAATGTAACATTTCAAGAATGTTCACGAGTTTCAAAAAATTTGTTTGTGACATTTAAAAAAATGTGTGTACAATGTAAAAAAATGTTGGTATGTTGTAAAAAAATGTGTTATACCCTTAACAAAATATATGTGGCATATGTTTGAAAAAAGTGTATACAAATTTTAAAATGTTGAACCATGCAAAAGATTGTCCGTGTAGTTTTATAAATTCTTTATTGTCATTAAGAAAATGTAAAACATGTATTTGGAAAATATTACCATGTATTCAAAAAAGTTTTGAAAGCATATACTTTAAAATTGTACATAATATATTTGAAAATATCAAAAGTTTATGAAAAATATTGTATGTGTGCATTAAAAATGTACGTTGGGTATGAAGAAAAATTAGACATGTGTAAAAAAGAAAAAGAAAACAAAAAGGAAAAAAGAAATGCGAAACAAAGAAAAACCAGAGCAGTGCACACGCGCGAGCGACCGCGCTAATGGGCCGGCCTAATTCAGCAAATACCAGATAAGTCCTCTCAAGGTTTAAAGTAGATTGGGGTTAGAGAGTTTGGTGTGCTGATTTCAGGGATTGATAGTTGAGGGTTTGATTTAGCTTTCACCTACAAATTTAAGGTTTGTTTTGGGCTTTTTCCTAGTTTTATCTTAAGTCTTGCATTTAATTTAGAGATAACAAAAAAAAATGTCTACAATGGATCATCTTTTAGCCTTATCTTCAATAATTAGCCATTCCGAAAAACGTGGTAAGACATATTATGCTCAGAGATCATCTTTTGTCTTCTCTTAAATAAAAAAAGACAAGCCTTTTCTCTTATGAGTTTTTCCCCTCCACCTCATTATTTATCCTACGTGGCACTTCTAATATACCATCATTGTACGTGCCCTTATCTTTGCAGCTGGGTTTAATTTTTATTTCTTTTCTTGTTTAGGTGTCTGGGTTTAATTTTTGTCCGCAAACTCTCATCAACATTTGTTTTGAACCTGAATTCTTATTAAGTCAATCTGACTACAGAGCAACTCCAACTGGGTGACCCAAATAGACGGCGATTTTGTCCGTTTGGGTTGGTCACCCGCTCGGCATCCGCCCTATTTATCATTTGAGTCGGCAGTGCGCCCATAGCACCGACCCATATTTGCCGGCGTGACCGGCTGGCCACCTTTTTCAACAAATATGCACATATTTTGCATTATTTCACAAGCAAACATATAAAAAATAGCATAGTTTCACAACCAAATAAATTAAGCATAGTTTTACAAGCCAAATAAAAATTAAATTATCTCAAATACATGTGAAAAAAGATACATCTATTGGTTGTCAACATGAGCCCACATATGCTCAACCAAATCATTTTGCAGCTGCATGTGAGTTTCCAATCACGCATTTTATGATGAAATTGTTCAAATGTTGCCACTCCTTCATGCTCATACACAACATTCTCACACTGAAACTGGAACCCTTGATCGTAGATACGTTCCGGGCGCTCATCTTCTAGAATCATATTGTGCATGATCACACAAGCAGTCATCACCTCCCACAGCTTCTTGATGCTTCAAGTCCTAGCAGGATACCCAACGATACAACATCGAGATTGCAAAACACCAAAGGCACGCTCGACGTCCTTCCTAGCACTCTCTTGCTCTTGGACAAATCTTTTTCTCTTCTTCCCGACAGGGTTGGAGATTGTCTTCACAATAGTGGTCCACTAAGGATAGATACTGTCACCTAGGTAGTATCCTTTGTTGTAGTTGTGGTCGTTGATGGTAATATTCACCGGCGGGTTGTTGCCTTCGGCAAGCCTTGCAAATACCAACGAGCGTTGAAGCATGTTGATATCATTGTGTGATCCGACCATGCCGAAGAAAGTGTGTCAGATCCACAGATCTTGTGAGGCCACGGCCTCAAGTATGACAATGCAAGTCCTGACATGGCCCTTATACTGCCCTTGCCAAGTACAAGAGCAGTTCATCCACTCCTAGTGCATGCAGTCTATGCTGCCAAGCATCCCTGGGAAGCCCCTATCGGCATTCATCGCCAACAAGCGGGCTGTATCTTGAGGGATCGGCTCTCTCAAAGACTCAGGGCCAAACACAACAACACAACCTTGCAGAACTTGTACATGGAGTCTAGGCATGTAGACACACTCATATGGATGTACTCATCAATGAGATCACTGGGCACTTGATACGTCTACGTCGTATCTACTTTTCCAAACACTTTTGCCCTTGTTTTGGACTCTAACTTGCATGATTTAAATGGAACTAACCCGGACTGATGTTGTTTTCAGCAGAATTGCTATGTTGTTATTTTTGTGCAGAAATAAAAGTTCTCGGAATGACCTGAAAATCAACGGAGATTATTTTTGGAATATATAAAAAATACTAGCGGAAGAATCCACGTCAGGGGGCCCACACCCTGTCCACGAGGGTGGAGGGCGCGCCTACCCCCAGGGCACGCCTCTGTGCCTCGTGGGCCCCCTAATGCTCCACCGACGTCCATCTTGACTCCATATATTCACTTTCGGGGAGAAAAGAATAAGAGAGAAGGATTCATTGCGTTTTACGATACGGAGCCGCCGCCAAGCCCTAAACTCTCCCGGGAGGGCTCATCTAGAGTCCGTTCGGGGCTCCGGAGAGGGGAATCCATCGCCATCGTCATCATCAACCTTCCTCCATCACCAATTTCATGATCCTCACCGCCGTGCGTGAGTAATTCCATCGTAGGCTTGCTGGACGGTGATGGGTTGGATGAGATTTATCATGTAATCGAGTTAGTTTTGTTAGGGTTTTATCCCTAGTATCCACTATGTTCTGAGATTGATGTTGCTATGACTTTGCTATGTTTAATGCTTGTCACTAGGGCCCGAGTGCCACGATTTCAGATCTGAACCTATTATATTTTCATGAATATATGTGAGTTATTGATCCTATCTTGCAAGTCTATAGCCACCTATTATGTGTTATGATCCGTTAACCCCGAAGTGACAATAATCGGGATACTTATCGGTGATGACCGCAGTTTGAGGAGTTCATGTATTCACTATGTGTTAATGCTTTGGTCCGGTACTCTATTAAAAGGAGGCCTTAATATCCCTTAGTTTCCAATAGGACCCGCCGCCACGGGAGGGTAGGACAAAAGATGTCATGCAAGTTCTTTTTCATAAGCACGTATGACTATATTCGGAATACATGCCTATATTACATTAATGAACTGGAGCTAGTTCTGTGTCACCGTATGTTATAACCGTTGCATGATTGATCGCATCCGACATAATTATCCATCATTGATCCATTGCCTACAAGCTTTTCATATATTGTTCTTCGCTTATTTACTTTTCCGTTGCTACTGTTACAATCACTATAAAACCCAAAATATTACTTTTGCTACCGTTACCACTACTATCATATTACTTTGCTACTAAACACTTTGCTGCGGTTGAATTGACAACTCAGCTGCTAATACTTGAGAATATTATTTGGCTCCCCTTGTGTCGAATCAATAAATTTGGGTTGAATACTCTACCCTCGAAAACTGTTGTGATCCCCTATACTTGTGGGTTATCAAGACTATTTTCCGGCGCCATTGCCGGGGATCATAGCTCTATTCTTCGAGTTACTTGGGATTTATATCTGGTTATCACTATGAAGAACTTGAAAGATCAAATAACCAAGATTTTTCCCTCAACTACGAGGGGAGGTAAGGAACTGCCATCTAGCTCTGCATGCTATTGATTCTGATAGGTCGCATTGTAACACCCTTGTGTAATGATGCTACAGTAATCCATGAGATCAAGCTAATCATTTGACTATAACAGTGCTTAGTCATTTTGATCAATATTTCATTTCAAATTCCAGTTGAATTCAATTTCAAATTCTGAGTGAAATTCAAAATTTCTCAAACATGAAAACTAAAATGTTCATCATGTGCCAAATAATTCACAACTAATATTGGTGGTGAACCAACGTTTTTGCAAAGGGTTTAAGTGGCCTAAGCTGCTTAAAACACTGACCTAAGAAATATATTAAATGCCTTTTTATTTTATAAAATTGGCAAACTTTTTCAAAAAGGGCTCACAATATTTTGTGGCAGTGCACTTTAAATCATTGGAATTGTTTTGGCCATTGGCATAATTTTGCAAGTCATTATTGGCTAAAAAGAAAAAGAGCAAAAACTGCAAAAAGAAGAAAAAGAAAAGGAAAGAAGAAGGGGTGGGAGAGCACCTGGCCTCCACTTGGGCTTCGGCCCACCCGAGCTAGCTGGCTCAGCTAGGCCGACCCACTCGTCCTCCCCGGTCAACCCCCTCCTCTCTCTGTTCGTCCGACCGGGCACGTCCCGCTCATCCCCGCCGGACCGGGCGCGCCGCCCCGTACTCCACGACGCCGGTGAGGGGATAAGGCCCCGACGCCTCGCTCCCCTCCTCTCCTGTCTCTCCCACTCCCCCCTCATCCTCTCCACCTCTCCCCTCTCTCTCGCTCGCTCGCTTCTTTCTCCCCACTGCCCGAGCGTGCCCGCCGCCATCGCCGCGTTGACCTCGCGGCCACTGTCATCACCCGGCATCGCTGACATGCCGTAGGCGTCCGCCGTCCTCCTCCACGTTGACCGGCGCCAGCCGTTGGAGCCGGAAGGCACCACAATGTCGGATCCACCTTGTCTCGTTCCGCCTCGGCTGCCGGTCGTTCCCGTTGACCGCGACCTCCCTCTACGCTCCCTTTCACTCACGGGGCCTCCTTGCGCCCGCACGGTGAGCTCCGCCTCTCCTCCCTCCTCTTCCTGCTCGCCTTTGGGCACGTGCGCGACTGCCACAGCAACCGTGCTCCGGCCGCCGCCATTGCTGCCGTTGTCATGCTCCCGAGCCGTTACGAGCTCGGCTGACGCCCTGGCGTGCTCCTCGTGCACCGTAGACCCCGCCTAGTTGGTTACTTTGGCCACTTGCGCTCTCTAACGCCGAACCCGCTCAAGCCCGAGAGCTCCGTCGCCACCCGTCGCTGGAGTCGCTCCGGCCACCTCCACGTCCAACCGATGGCACCACGCGATGCGCGCAGCTCCACTCGTTCGAACGCAAGAAAAATCGTGTGAAACGTGAACCGTAGGCGATTTTCGACCTCGTCGGCGTTCCGCCGCCACGCACGAGCCCGCCGAAGCCACTCCGGTGGCTCCGCTGTGCTGGCACCATGTGGGGTCCCTCCTGGGCCACCACCTAGGTCACTGACCCATGGGCCCCAGGGGCCCGGCCGGCCTGTTGACCGGTCAGCTCTGTTGACTGGACCAGCCCAGCTGCTGACAAATAGGCCCCACCTCCACTAATTAGCTAAAGGATTTTAAAATAAATTAATTAGCTTAATTAGACACTGACATGTGGGCGCAATAGTTTACTAACTAAATTTAGACTAGTTTGAACTTGGTTTAACCCACTTTCTATGAGAGGTGGGTCCCCCATGTCAGTTTTGACCAGTCAACCGGACTGTTGACTGCTGACGTCACACAACACATCATGCTGACATCATATTTTCTTTTCTGTTAATTTAATTAATTCCAGAAAATGGTTTAATCTTTGAAAATTCATAGAAAATAAACCGTAGCTTGGATGAAAATATTTTCTATATGAAAGTTGCTCAGAAAAATCCAACGAATCCGAATGCACGGTCCATTCACCTGTCACATGCCCCTAGCATGCTGAACATGGAACCGCCCCCTCTCTTCCATCTGTTCGGAATTCGTCTAACGCCGGGAATTCATCCTCGGATGTTTATCCCCTCCGTCTGCAATGTGTAGTACTACATTAGGACAACCCTAGCTCTGCCTATCGTCATGTAATGCTTAGTGATGCATCTGTTTGCTCTGTATTTACTGTTTATTCCCCCTCTTCTCTCTGGTAGACCTCGAGACCGATGTCGCCCTTGTGATCGACTACGTCGACGACACTTCTTATTTTTTAGTAGAGCTTCCAGGCAAACAAACCCCCTTGAGCATTCCGATATCACCCATTTCTTTCCCTCTCATGCTTGCATTAGAACTGCTACTGCTTTCTGTATGATCCTACTCTGATGCATAGCCTGTTTTTGTTACCTGCTTATCCTAAACTGCTTAGTATAGGTTGGTTAGTGATCCATCGGTGACCCCCACCTTGTCCCACTTGCCTTGCTTTATGTTCGATGACTCAATCAACGTGATCGACGTCCAGGCCCCGACACCGCACATCACCCCCTAGTTGTACGACTCTGCAGAGTAACCATCCAGTGCCGAGGGTGGAACCTCTTACATCACTCCTGATGAGATCTTTGTAGTGTAGCTATACGGTCGTGGTGATCGAGGGTGATTTCCTCCTTAACCACTTCCGATACGGCTTTGTCGTGCAAACCCCTCAAGTGTGAACCTCGAGGGTGGATCCTCTTACGTTCACCTTGATGATTACATCGAGTGGAATTCACCGGGGGTGATTCCTCGGGTTTTCCCCTTGGTGTTAGACACACGGTTACTATAGTTACTATGACTTTACACTGAACCATGTTACTAAAGATGGGTCGACCCTGAGAGGTACCCGCACGAGCTTATTTGCGAGTGATGTGGAGTCGGGTTGACCTGGAAGGTGCCCGCGAGATTCTTACGAGGCGTGGCCGGGCATTCTTAGCCCTTGCCGCAAGTCCTCGAGACGGGGCGACGGGGTTACATATTTCGTGAGTCTCTGCTTGTTACCGCACGTTCCCAATCCACTACGATTTGGATATTTGATCAGAGGGGCATCTGGCCTGATAGCACTAACCATCACGTGGGCATTGTATGGGCATTCTGCATCGTATGCATCAGCCGAAGCTTAATAGACGTCGGCGACTGAGCGGCGCTCACCGGGTTGGACTGCGTAAGCACCTGCCTAGTTGAAGGAGGTAGCTAGGTCTGCTCACCGGCTGCCCTCGCAACATGCAGGAGTTCCCGGGGAGATGGCCCATGACCCCTGGGGGCATAGGCTTAGTCCGGCGTGCTGACCTCTCTATTAAGCCTAGGTCAGGTTGTGGCGTATTGTTTGGCCGAGGCCGGGCATGACCCAGGAAAGGGTGCCCGACCGGAGTTAATCGAGCGTGGTGGGTAAGTTGGTGCACCCCTGCAGGGAAGAAAACATCTATCGATAGCCTGTCCTACGATAACGGACACTTGGAGTTGTATCCCGATCGATACAACTAGAACTGGATACTTGTGATGAGAAATGGATAGTATGGCTCTGGGATTGCTTTCTCGCAGGGAGTCGAGAAAGGATCTCTGGCCGAGGTTGATAACTCTACTACTTTACTTTATGCTACTCTTATCTCTTCTGATGCTGCAAGATGCTTGGAGCTTCTTGAAGATGCTAGTCTTTGATAGGCTAGGCTTTCCCCCTTCTCTTCTGGCATTCTGCAGTTTAGCCCACAAATACAACCCATTCGTTTGATACAGATGCATACTTAGTTTAGATCTGATGTAAGTCTTGCGAGTACTTTGGATGAGTACTCACGGTTGCTTTGCTACCTCTTTTCCCCCATACCCGATTGTTGCGACCAGATGATGGATCCCAGGAGCCAGACGACACCACTGATGATTACTACTACCCCGAGGGTGCCTACTACTACAAGACAGCCGCTGACGACCTGGAGTAGTTAGGAGGCTCCCAGGTAGGAGGCCTTGCCTTTTCGATCATTGTTGCTTTTGTACTAGCCTTCTTAAGGCAGTCTTGTCTAACTTATGTCTGTACTCAGATATTGCTGCTTCCGCTGACTCGTTTGTTTTCGAGCTTATGTATTCGAGCCCTCGAGGCCCCTGGCTTGCAATATAAAGCTTGTATTATTCTAATTTGTGCGTAGAGTTGTGTTGTGATATCTTCCCCTGAGTCCCTGATCTTGATCGTACACATTTGCATATATGATTAGTGTATGATTGAATCAGGGGCGTCACAAGTTGGTATCAGAGCCGACTGTCTGTAGGTAGCCCCCTTTCCAACTCCTTGGCCGAAGTTGAGTCTAGTCACTGAAAAACTTTTACTAACATTGGCTGTGTGTCTTATGGGCCCACGTCGCCATTGGGTGGTATTAGGATCTTTTATTCCTCATCTATACTCTGGGACTCTGATCTCTCTTCCATCCGGGTTAAACGAATTTACTAACTCTAACAGTAGGATCCCATGACCACATTCACCCCAAAGTTGGATAAGCCATAGTTATTCCTTAGAATAGTATTCTGAATAGTACACACTCTGTCGTGTTGACTACTATGTGGTATCCAACATACCTCTTTCATTATGCATGTTTCATCATGAATGATCCTTATATTTGCAAATGCTCAATGCTGAACTACCCCGTGTTACATGTTAGCAGGATGGTTAGACTCGCTGGTCGTGGCCGTGGTGCCAACGATCCACCATCGCCCAAATTCTTTGCTGGAATGATGCAACAATTTGAGCTGAACCGCCAGTTCATGGAAGGAATGATGGCTTAGTTTCCTCATCCGAACATGAATCAACAGCCAACCCTAGTAACTCTGCAGGACTTCATGCGTCTCAACCCAACTATTTACCACAGCTCAACTCAGCCCCTTGATGCTGATGACTGGCTCCGCAACATCACGTATGAAATGGAGTCTGCTAGTGTGGCTCCTAGCTATGTCACCTTTGCATCATTCTTTCTGAAGGGTTCCGCTGCTCAATGGTGGGACAGCCACAAGCGTACCCTACCTGCTGGAACAGTCATCACTTGGCCGGATTTCCAAGCCGCTTTCCGTGCCCGTTTTATCCCTCAGGGAATCATGGACAAGAAGAAGCGCGAGTTCCGCAACCTCAACCAAGGCAATAAGGTTGTAGATGCTTATCAGCGGGAATTCTTGGACTTGTAACTACAACAATGCTACAAGTTCCCCACGAGGTAAAAAAGATGTGAAAGATGAGAGTCCCACACCCCCACCCCCACCGGCGACCTAGGCTCTCCGGCGATCTCCCCCTCCAACAAGTAAATTTTGTTCCTTCTCCACGCATCATCTCCGGCATCATCTGATCCTTCTCCCTATACCCATCTCACATGGGTCATCATGAGGGATCAACTCTGGATCTGGACTTTTCCAAAGGAATGGCTTTTGCGGAGGAAGTTTTTAGATCTTGTGGTAAATGCATTCATCCCGTGGATGACACGGGCCATTTCATTATGGTCGTGTCTTTTAGTAGGAACATCTTTCGTCTTGATGATGATTCGGTGGCGGCGGCATTGGAATCTGCAATTGGAGGATCCGCAATTGATTTGTCTGTTCAGCTCATTAAAGACAAGGTATTCTCATTTATTGTCTCTTGCAAATGTGTTGGCCTTCTTATTCTTCAATTACGATCTTTTGCGTGTCCGCAATTCAAATGTTACTTCCATCTTTGGGGTAATGGTGGCCCTAATTGGAGACGTGAGTTTCTTATCTGGAAGAAGGAATGTGACGCTGAATGGATAATAATCAGTCCCTCTAAGAGGCGTGCTTCTCTTGGTTTGATTGCCATGCATAAACCTCCTTCTAAGTCTGCTTTGCGTTCGGGTACTGGATCTAAAAAGAAAATTTCGTTTGCTACATTCCAGCAATATGATGTTTGCAAGGGATATAGCTATCCTGCCTCGCCAGGTATGGTTGATGGTATCGCTGCTGCTGGGTATTCGGTTCTTCCTCGTGAACGAGTGATCTTGCCTCCGCCGCCGGCGACTGAGCTCCGATGGACGGTGGCCGAGCCACCTGTCACTTTCGGAACAATTAACGTTCGCGAGATTTCTTCGGCCGGGTTTTCAGTGGCCGTGCCAACCACTCTCGACGTCAATCTGCATGTGCATGGCGATGAGCTGGTTGGACCAGCTCCGCTTCCGGCCCAGGTTGTTTCCTCGGCCCAAACAATTTCTCCCATGGCCCAGGTTGATTCCACACCACCTTCCCTGGCCCTATCAAATCTGGACTCCTCTGATATATCTCCATCTAATTTTGGTAATGAGGAGAATATTGATTTGCAACTAACGGCCTTATCTGGAGATTCTGCTGATTGAAATGAACTTATTGATGACATGGTTTCTAATGTGTGGAAATGTCAGAATTGTTTATCCATGGTACATCTAACCAAAGCGTGCACCAGCAGGGCTAGGTGTCGTAGATGTTTTCGGTTGGGGCACCAAGCAAAGGGCTGTTCAGATTCTACCCCTTCTCCCACTTACAAGTGGGTCCCACGGACCAAATTGGGTGAATCTAGCCGGTCAGCAGGTTTTTCTATGCTGGACGCCTCGATTCCCTCCATAGCTAGTCCCGCTGGATCGTTATCCAGTCCCGTCGAGCCTGCCACCCCATCTATTCCACCTCTTCCCGCCGAGCCACCGCCCACAACGCCTCCTCCGCCTCCCTCATCGCCGTCTGCATCGCCTGCCTACTGCGCCACTGCTAATCGGTGCTGCTCTCCTTCTTCGGCACCGACCATGGCGACCTTTGCGTTGGACCCCATGGAGTTTATCCCGCAAGGCTTCGACATCATCGACGACGGGGAGCTATGCCTGCCCCGCACCTTCTTTGCGCTGGCGGTGGCTCCAGATCGGCAGCATGAGGCCTATGCTATCGCCATCATCGAGCCAGCCCCTCTGCCTGAAGAAGTCGCAATCTTTCGGAACATGGTCAGTAACTTTGTTGTCAATGATCTGGGTAGAGCTGTTCTGGATGCCCAGCCTTGGATCCAAGGAGTTGGGTTGTTTCATTTTAGAAGTGTTGTGGCTCGTCAAGCTTTAGTTGATCATCCACCCTTCAATCTAGGCAATGATAGATTTGTTCGGTTTATTCCGCATGATGAGGGCATAAATTACAGAGCAACACAGGGTTTTCACTGTGGATGGATTATGTTGCTTGGTGTTCCTTTGGATTATAGGCGCACACAGTACCTCGGGGATGTGATTAGCATGTTTGGAAGATTTCACCATTGGCACCAAGATGATCCAATGCTTGTTCGCTCCTTGGTTTATGTGTCTTTCCCTGCACCGACTTTGGTTCCATGCTCTGTGACTTACAAAGAATATGCAGACTTTGGAGGTGCTAGGATCTCTTGGTCTGCGCCTGTCTACATTCTCTCAGCAGATTTTGCAGACATATTGCCAGCAGATGAAGACCCCATGCCCTTCAATGGCAATCCGCACCCCTCCCTGGCAATTTGCAGTTTGATAATCACAATTGGGTTATGCCAGAATTTCTAGAGCTGGGTTGGAATGATGTGCCACATCCTGTCAATGAGCAACAACACAATGATGTACATCCGGTCCAGGAAGCTGTTCAGCAAGAGGAACTTCAGGAGATTCAGTCTCAGGAGTCTATAGTTCTGCAACTTTCTGATGATTCAGTTAACAATGCTGACAATGCTGCAGAGGTAGCTGTCTTCCAGCCCCCAATGGGACCACAGCAACCTCCTCTTCTGATTGGGCAAGTTCTCACTATCTATGGACCGGTTTTGCCACCTATGATGAAGTGGCAGCGTACTTTTGAGAAGATGTTGCCGCTTATGTGGTCTTCGGACAGTCCCCAGTTTGTTTTCAAGTCTGACATTGGTGCCATGCTCAACAAGCAGTCCTTGGAGGTTTTCTGCTATGCCCCAGCATCCAATCTTAAGCTCCTGCCTGCACCTGCCTCCTCGATCACCTCTGCTCTGGATATGCCAACTGCTCCTGTTAAAAGGCCAGTTGCTCGGGCTCTCTGCTTCGAGGACCTTGATGAGCCAGTTTCTGAAGTCTTTGAATTCTCAGTTGTGCCTGAAGTACCTTTGAAGAGAGCAAGAAAACCTAAAGCCTCAAGAGTTGTTGTTGACACTGATGTTCGGCGCAGTGCACGTCCAGCGCTCTCTGTGATGGCTACCGCAAAGTAACAGGTGGCACTTCATCCAAGAAGCCTCACACTTCGAAGAAGCGCAACACTAGCAGTTTCCAGTCTGAAGATAGTCCTTCTGTGCCCCCACCAACTGCTATTACAGACCTTCAATGGATTGGCGCTCGTCTTTGCATTGCACCCGAGAAGATATCTATGGATAAGCTTGTTGCTATTCTTGCCAAGTCCAACAACAGTGTGGGTTCTGATGATTAGTTACTTCATACAGGGTTCTGGTCTATGGCGTACCATAATCGCCATTTATCTTTCTATCTATGTTTGGAACTATGCGATGCTTGTTTGCTCTGTGGGTCAGTGTAGGTCACTGCGTGGTCTACTTTTTATGCTTTTACTTTTGGTTTGTAATGAATCAGACAAGGTTTAAGGAGTGGAAAGTTCTTTGTTGGAATGTTCGGGGCCTCAATTCTGAAGCGCGTCAGCTTGCGGTTAGACAAAAGATCGATGAAAGTGGTTGCTCTGTTATTTGTCTTCAGGAAACTAAATGCATGCATATGGATCAACATTTCATTAGGAAGTTCGGCACGAGGCGTTTTGATAATTTTGTTTATGTTCCCTCGACTGGTGCATCTGCTGGGATGGTGGTTATTTGGAATTCATCCTTTTTCATAGGTTCTTTAATTGAGGCAAAATCCTATGGGATAATTGTGGAGTTCAAATCCAAGCATACTTCTGAAACATGGTATTTAGTTTCCGTTTATGGCCCGTGTCAAGGCCCTGCCCGTGACGAATTTGTTCATTGGTTATATAACCTTGATATTCAGTTTGGTGTCAATTGGTTTCTTTTGGGTGACTTCAACTTCATGCGATCGCTTGAGAACCGCAATCTTCCGCGTGGTGATGTTAATGATATCTTCTTGTTTAATGAAATAATTGGTCATTTGGGTCTTGTTGAGCTGCCAATAAAGGGTCGTCAATATACTTGGTCGAACATGCAAACTTTGCCGCTTCTCGAACAGATTGATTGGTTCTTCACGTCGGTTGCTTGGACATCAGACCAACCCAACACGATGGTATTTCCTCTTGCACGCACTGCCTCTGACCATGTTCCATGTGTGGTCTCGATTGCCACATGTATCCCCAAGGCAAAGGTTTTTCGCTTTGAGAATTATTGGGTTGATTTGCCTGGTTTTGCAGATTGTGTTTCTAAGGTTTGGAATAGGCCAGTGGCAAAATCGTCAATTGCCTTAACAATTTCGGCCAAGTTTAAGTCTCTCCGTTATGCTCTCAAGAAATGCCATTTAAACCTGTCCACAGTCAAAGCTCTAATTGCTGATTGTAATAAAGTGATTATTTTTCTTGATAATCTTGAGGAAATTAGGGCTTTGAGTTATCCAGAGTTCAATTTTCGTAGAATTGTTAAATTGCACCTTGAGGATATATTACATTGGCAATTTATCTACTGGAAGCAGCGTTGCACGATCAGAAACATCAAAGTTGGTGAGGAGAATTCGAAATTTTTTTCATGCCATGGCTACGGAAAGATATCGCAGGAACACTATCTCCTCGATTAAGTCTGTGCAGGGTGATGTGGTCACGGATCACCAACAGCTGGCAGGGATGTTCTGGGCTGATTTCAACCAACGAATGGGCCAATCAAAAGGGATTCAAATGGGATTTGACCTAGACACATTAATTCCCCGGATCGATGGTCTAGAGGAGTTGTCTTTACCGTTCACGGACTCTGAGGTGGATGCGGTCATTAAGAATATGCCTGCTGATCGTGCTCCGGGACCAGACGGGTTCACTGGCCTTTTCTTAAAGAAATGTTGGTCTATTTTAAAGGAGGACTTTATGAAGCTTGTGCAAGAATTCTATGAAGGGAAGTGCAATTTGGAGTGTCTTAACACATCTCTTATCACCCTCATTCCGAAGAAGCTGAGCCCTGAATATGTTGGTGATTTCTGACCCATATCATTGACTAATACATGTTTGAAGTTTTTAACCAAGCTTTTGGCAAATCGTCTTCAGGGTGTGATCTTGAAATGTATCCACCGCAACCAATATGGTTTTCTTCGGTGTAGATCCATTCAGGACTGTCTAGCCTGGTGTTTTGAGTACATCCACCAATGCAAAGCTTCCAAGAGGCCTATCATTCTTCTTAAGCTTGACTTCACCAAGGCTTTCGACACCATTGAGCATGAACTTATTCTTAGAATTCTGAAATGTAAGGGATTTGATGATCGTTGGACAAGTTGGGTTCAGAGCATTTTGTCCACGGGCTCTTCTTCGGTTCTTTTGAATGGAGTGCCTAGTAATCATTTTGTCTGTCGTTCGGGTGTTCGTCAAGGAGATCCACTATCTCCTTTGCTCTTTGTGATTGCGGTGGACTTACTTTAGTCAGTCGTAAATGAAATGTGCTCAAGGAATATTCTCACCTTGCCAATCCCAACTGCCTCAAGAGACTATTCGATCGTTCAGTATGCGGACGATACCCTCATCGTTCTTCCATCTATTGACAATCAACTTATTGCTTTTAAAGACATGCTTGAAGTCTTTGCTAAATCAACCGGTCTGAGGGTAAATTTTAGTAAGTCCTCTTTGATACCCATCAATATGAGTGATGACGAGGGCAAAGTGTTGCTTGCATGCTTGGGTGTGATATTGGTTCCATGCCATTCACTTACCTGGGACTACCAATGGGTACCACCCGGCCAACAATTTATGATCTGTTGCCTTTGGTGGATCGTATCGAGCGACAATTATCTGCATCTTCTTGCCTGTTGAACCAAGGAGGCCGGCTTCAGCTCTTGCAATCTGTTCTTAGTTCTATGCCAATATATTTCTTGTGCACTCTTTCACTACCGCAGGGCATATTAAAGCAGATTGAGCGCATCATGCGGCAATGCTTGTGGAGAGGGAACTCGGATACACCCCGACAATCATTGGCGGCTTGGGACTTGGTATGTCGTCCTAAATCACTTGGAGGTCTGGGCGTTCTGGACTTGCGCATTCATAATGATGCCTTGATGATCAAGCATCTTTTCAAGTTCTTTAATAAGAGGGACGTGCCATGGGTATCTCTTATTTGGGACACTTATTATGCTGCCGTGCCTCCCCAAGTCACTCAAAGCTGCGGTTCTTTCTGGTGGAGGGACGTATTCAAGTTATATGAGAAGTTTTGCAAGTTGGCAGTTCCACACGTTCGAACGGGAGATACGGTGATCTTCTGGCTAGACCGTTGGCAACTTGGCAACAATACGGTTATCATGCAACATCAGTTTCCGAGGCTTCACTCTTTTGTGATTGATGACTCTTTCACAGTCAAGGATACGATGGAGCTCTCGGACCTAACGGACAATCTCCATCTGCCACTGTCTGCTGAGGCCTTTGAAGAATTTAATCAACTTCAGGCGTTACTTCCCTCGGTCAACCTTCACGATGGGGAAAAGGATGTCTGGAAATGGCCTTCCAAGTCTGGTGACTATCAGTCCAGGATTTATTACTTGTCATGCTTTTCGCACACAGTGGTTGATCTCATATTCCGGTGGATCTGGAAATGTTCTTGTACTCTGAAGTTTAAGGTTTTTGGTTGGCTGCTTTTAATGGATCGCCTAAACACTAGGGACATGATCCAGCAGCGGCATTGGATTATCCAGGATGACACTTGTGTTCTATGTCATTTGGCCTCTCATGAGACAGAGCACATCTCTTCTTTGCTTGTAATTTTAGCCAGCGTGTCTGGAACTATCTGGGTATTTCATGGAATCCTCAACCTAACCAGACCACTTATGACATGGTTTCTGATGCTAGGAGGGATTTTGGCCAACCTTTCTTCTCAGAAGTAGTCTTCACTGCCACCTGGAATATTTGGACACAAAGAAATGGGAAGATTTTCAGAAATGAATTACCTTCATTCAGATCATGGAGGAGAATTTTTTTGCATGACATCTCTCTTTTAGCTCATAGAATCAAATGTAAATATAGGAATAGATTAATCTCTTGGATAGCTACCTTACACTAAACACTTCTTTTGTAAGTATTTTCTCCTCCCTTCTCTTACCTTTGTAACCTGTAATACTTTGGTACTGTGGTTCAATAAAGGACTGTGAGGCTGTTGCCTTGCAGTATATAGTCAAAAAAAATTGGACTTGTCCCGTTACGCTGAAGAAGACATTGCTACTGATGCTCGTAAGCAAGAGAAGTTCCGTGACGGACTTCACCCGGATATCAAAGCTAGCACTGCTCGTTCATGACTTTGCCGATTTCGCCACTTTGTGAACAAGGCTATTCAGGTTGAGACAGGTCTTCAGGAACACCACGGATCCCTCAGGCGCAGCCGTGATGCTGGCTCATCTTCGGGCCCGTCAGCGCAGAAGCGTTGGATATGGATACCCCACAACATGTATCATCCAACTGCACCTGTACCAAGATAGTCCTATGCTGCACTTCGTCTTCCCCCTCCACCGCAGAGGCAGCCTCTTTGGGAGGTACCACCCCAAGCTTCTGCTCCCAATCCCAATGATGGTCTGTGCTTCAAGTGTGGCCTTCCAGGTCACCGTTCCAGGAACTGCCCTCAGAATCAGAATCAGCTGGCTCTGCCTTCTAATGCTCGTGGTAATAATCAACCCCGTAACAACAATGCCCGACCTTATGGTTGTGGGCAGGCTAACAACATTGATCTGAATGAAGCTCAAGACCAGCCTGCTACCGTGATGGGTACTCTTCTAGTTAATTCTGTACCAGCATCTGTTTTGTTTGACTCAGGAGCATCTCATTCTTTCATATCAGAAGATTTGCATTCAAGCATGGCATTAAATACGAAGAGATGCACATTCCATTAGTGGTAAACACCCCCGCGGGCCAATGTCGAACCACCATGGTTAGCCACAACGTCATCATTGAGATTGAAGGTTTAGAGTTCCATGCCTCTCCCATTATTCTGAAGTCTTTCAATATTGACCTCATTCTGGGAATGGATTGGTTGAAAGCACATACAGCTTCTATCGTTTGCGCCACTAAAACCGTCCACCTTCTACACCCTTCAGATGAGGTAGTAAGCTACAATGCTCGTCTGGTTCAAAACGCTGAAGCATGACTTTATGTCTTGAATGCGTTGAACGCAACACCTCTTGAGGGAATCGAAAAGATTCTAGTTGGTCGTGACTTCCTAGATGTCTTTCCAGAAGAACTTCCAGGAATACCTCCTGCCCGGGCAGTCGAGTTCATCATCGACTTGAAACCAGACACTGTTCCTATCGCCAAATGACCCTACAAGATGCTGCCTCATGAACTCCTTGAACTTAAGGAGGAAATCGACAAATCTCTTCGCAGTGGTTTCATTCATCAAAGTTCCTCTGCATGGGGAGCACCTTCTCTCTTTGTGAAGAAGAAGGATGGAACGAACCGTTTGGTCCAAGACTATCGTCCTATCAACCAAGCTACAATTCAGAACAAATATCCCCTTCCTCAGATCAATGATCTGTATGATCAACTGGCTGGTTCATCAATATTCTCTAAACTCGACTTGAGGTTGGGTTACCACCAGATCCGTGTTCGTGAAGAGGATATTCCAAAGACCGCTTTTGTCACTCGTTATGGTTCTTACGAGTACATTGTCATGTCTTTTGGCTTGACCAATGCTCCGGCCACATTCTCTCGCCTGATGAACTACATATTCATGGATTACCTCGACAAGTTCGTCATAGTCTATCTGGATGATATCCTGGTATATTTGAAGAATAAAGAAGAACACGCTGAACATCTTCGTCTTGTTCTGGAAAAGCTTCGAGAGCATCAACTTTATGCCAAGTATTCCAAGTGCGAATTCTGGCTTCCCGAAGTAACCTACCTTGGGCATGTCATCTCCAAGGATGGTATTGCCGTCAACCCAGAGCGCGTTCAGGCTATTCTTGAATGGACCCCTCCAAAGACTATCAAGCAAGTCAGAAGCTTTCTCGGACTAGCCAGCTATTGTCGCTGCTTTGTTGAGAACTTCTCCAAGATCACCAAGCCACTAACCAATCTGCTTCACAAATGCGTTACGTTCGATTGGACAGACAAATGTCAGGAAACTTTCCAGGCACTCAAAGACAAGTTGACATCTGCCCAGTGCTTGCTCCCCCTAATTCTCGCAAGGACTTCATCTTCTATTGTGACGCTTCACGTCAAGGATTAGGTTGTGTACTAACGCAAGAGCGCAGAGTGATTGCTTATGCCTCTCGTCAAGTGTGTCCTCATGAAGAGAACTACCCAATTCATGACCTCGAGCTTGCTGCGGTTATCTATGCACTGAAGCTATGGCGACAGTACCTTCTCGATAATCGTTGTGAGATCTTCACCGATCATCAGAGTCTGAAGTACCTGTTTACTCAGCCAGATCTGAACCTCCGTCAGCAGCGATGGATGGAAGCTATTGCTGACTACAACTGTGGTATATCCTATACCCCTGGTAAGGCTAATGTAATGGCTGATGCCCTGAGCCGCAAGTCTTATTGCAACAATCACATGGTCTTGAAAGCTCAACCCCGCCTTTATGAAGAACTTTGCAAGCTGAACCTTCAACTAGTTCCACAGGGTTCTCTGAATAACCTTGTCCTGGAACCAACTCTTCTCAAAGCAATTAAGTCTGCTCAAGCCAAAGATGCTCATGTTGATCTGATGAAAAAGGATCTTGACTTAGAGAAATCCAGAGATTTCTCACTTGGTGAAGATGGAACTTTATACTTCAGAGATCGCATTGTGGTACCCTGATTTGAGCTTATGACAGAGAAGGTGATGAAAGAAGCGCATGACACCCCTCTCTCTATTCATCCGGGAAGTACCAAGATGTACTTAGACATTCGTCAGAAGTATTGGTGGGCTAAGATGAAGCAAGACATTGCTCGATATATTGAAGAATGTGACGTTTGTCGTCGCGTCAAAGCAGAACATCAGAAACTGGCTGGACTTCTATAACCGCTTCTGACTCCTGAATAGAAGTGGGATAAGATTTAGATGGACTTCGTCACTGGCCTTCCCAAGTCTCAGAAAGGTAACGATGCTATCTTTGTCGTCATCGACCAATTCTCGAAGGTTGACCACTTTCTGCTAGTCAAGGAGACTATCACTGCTAGTCAATTAGCAAACTTGTATATCTCCCGAATTGTGTCACTCCACAACATTCTGAAGGAGATCAGTTCAGACCGTGGAAGTATATTCACTTCAAAGTTCTGGTATAGTTTCCAAGAGGCAATGGGAACTCATATTACCTGGAGCACTGCTTATCATCCCCAATCCCAAGGCCAAGTCGAGCGAGTCAATCAAATTCTTGAAGACATGCTTCAGGCTTGTGTTATTTCTTTCGGCAAAAAGTGGGAAGAATCTCTCCCTTATGCGGAATTCTCTTATAACAACAGCTATCAAGCCATCTTGAAGATGGTGAAGGAAATATGCCCTAGAGGCAATAATAAAGTTATTATCTATTTCCTTATATCATGATAAATGTTTATTATTCATGCTAGAATTGTATTAACCGGAAACATAATACATGTGTGAATACATAGACAAACAAAGTGTCACTAGTATGCCTCTACTTGACTAGCTCGTTAATCAAAGATGGTTATGTTTCCTAACCATGAACAATGAGTTGTTATTTGATTAACGGGATCACATCATTAAGTGAATGATCTGATTGACATGACCCATTCCATTAGCTTAGCACCCGATCGTTTAGTATGTTGCTATTGCTTTCTTCATGACTTATACATGTTCCTATGACTATGAGATTATGCAACTCCCGTTTGCCGGAGGAACACTTTGTGTGCTACCAAATGTCACAACGTAACTGGGTGATTATAAAGGAGCTCTACAGGTGTCTCCAAAGGTACATGTTGGGTTGGTGTATTTCGAGATTAGGATTTGTCACTCCGATTGTCGGAGAGGTATCTCTGGGCCCTCTCGGTAATGCACATCACTTAAGCCTTGCAAGCATTGCAACTAATGAGTTAGTTGCGGGATGATGTATTACAGAACAAGTAAAGAGACTTGCCGGTAACGAGATTGAACTAGGTATTGGAATACCGACGATCGAATCTCGGGCAAGTAACATACCAATGACAAAGGGAATGACATATGTTGTTATGCGGTCTGACCGATAAAGATCTTCGTAGAATATGTAGGAGCCAATATGAGCATCCAGGTTCCGCTATTGGTTATTGACCGAAGATGTGTCTCGGTCATGTCTACATTGTTCTCGAACTCGTAGGGTACGCACGCTTAAGGTTATGATGACAGTTATATTATGAGTTTATGCATTTTGATGTACCAAAGTTTGTTCGGAGTCCCGGATGTGATCACGGACACGACGAGGAGTCTCGAAATGGTCGAGACATAAAGATTGATATATTGGAAGCCTATGTTTGGATATCGGAAGTGTTCCGGGTGAAATCGGGATTTTACCGGAGTACCGGGAGGTTACCGGAACCCCCCGGGAGCTATATGGGCCTTAATGGGCCTTAGTGGAAGAAGAGGAGAGGCAGCCAGGGCTGGGCCGCGCGCCCCTCCCCCCTAGTCCGAATAGGACAAGGAGAGAGGGGGCCGACGCCCTCCTCCTTCTCTCTCTCTTTTCCACCTCGCGAATCCTATTCCAACTAGGATTGGGGGAGAAGTCCTACTCCCGGAGAGAGTAGGACTCCTCCTGGCGCGCCCTATGTGGCCGGCCGGCCTCCCCCTTTTGGTCCTTTATATACAGAGGCAGGGACACCCTAGAGAGACACAAGTTGATCCACGTGATCTTATTCTTAGCCGTGTGCGGCGCCCCCAGCCACCATAGTCCTCGATAATATTGTAGCGGTGCTTAGGCGAAGCCCTGCGGCAGTAGTACATCAAGATCGTCACCATGCCATCGTGCTGATGGAACTCTTCCCTGACACTTTGCTGGATCGGAGTCCGGGGATCGTCATCGAGCTGAACGTGTGCTAAAACTCGGAGGTGCCGTAGTTTCAGAGCTTGATCGGTCGGGCCGTGAAGACGTACGACTACATCAACCAAACGCTTCCGTTGTCGATCTACAAGGGTACGTAGATCACACTCTCCCCTCGTTGCTATGCATCACCATGATTTTGTGTGTGCGTAGGAATTTTTTTGAAATTACTACGTTCCCCAACAGTGGTATCAGAGCCTAGGTTTTATATGTTGATGTTATATGCACGAGTAGAACACAAGTGAGTTGTGGGCGATATAAGTCATACTGCTTACCAGCATGTCATACTTTGGTTCGGCGGTATTGTTGGACGAAGCGGCCCGGAGCGACATTACGCGTACGCTTACGCGAGACCGGTTCTCCCGACGTGCTTTGCACAGAGGTGGCTTGCGGGTGACAGTTTCTCCAACTTTAGTTGAACCAAGTGTGGCTACGCCCGGTCCTTGCGAAGGTTAAAACAGCACCAACTTGACAAACTATCGTTGTGGTTTTGATGCGTAGGTAAGATTAGTTCTTGCTTAAGCCCGTAGCAGCCACGTAAAACTTGCAACAACAAAGTAGAGGACGTCTAACTTGTTTCTGCAGGGCATGTTGTGATGTGATATGGTCAAGACATGATGCTGAATTTTATTGTATGAGATGATCATGTTTTGTAACCGAGTTATCGGCAACTGGCAGGAGCCATATGGTTGTCGCTTTATTGTATGCAACGCAATCGCGATGTAATGCTTTACTTTATCACTAAGCGGTAGCGACAGTCGTGGAAGCACAAGCTTGGCGAGACGACAACGATGCTACGATGGAGATCAAGGTGTCACGCCGGTGACGATGGTGATCACGACGGTGCTTCGGAGATGGAGATCACAAGCACAAGATGATGATGGCCATATCATATCACTTATATTGATTGCATGTGATGTTTATCTTTTATGCATCTTATCTTGCTTTGATTGACGGTAGCATTATAAGATGATCTCTCACTAATTATCAAGAAGTGTTCTCCCTGAGTATGCACCGTTGAGAAAGTTCTTCATGCCGAGACACCACGTGATGATCGGGTGTGATAGGCTCTACGTTCAAATACAACGGGTGCAAAACAGTTGCACACGCGGAATACTCATGTTAAACTTGACGAGCCAAGCATATACAGATATGGCCTCGGAACACGGAGACCGAAAGGTCGAGCGTGAATCATATAGTAGATATGATCAACATAGTGATGTTCACCAATGAAACTACTCCATCTCACGTGATGATCAGACATGGTTTAGTTGATTTGGATCACGCAATCACTTAGAGGATTAGAGGGATGTCTATCTAAGTGGGAGTTCTTTAAGTAAATTAACTGAACTTAAATTTATCATGAAACTTAGTACCTGATAAGTATCTTGCTTGTTTATGCTTGTTTGTAGATAGATGGCTCGTGCTATTGTTCCGTTGAATTTTAATGCGTTCCTTGAGAAAGCAAAGTTGAAAGATGATGGTAGCAATTACATGGACTGGGTCCGTAACTTGAGGATTATCCTCATTGCTGCACAGAAGAATTACGTCCTGGAAGCACCGCTGGGTGCCAGGCCTGCTGCTGGAGCAACGCCGGATGTTATGAACGTCTGGCAGAGAAAAGCTGATGACTACTCAATAGTTCAGTGTGCCATGCTTTACGGCTTAGAATCAGGACTTCAACGACGTTTTGAACGTCATGGAGCATATGAGATGTTTCAGGAGTTGAAGTTAATATTTCAAGCAAATGCCCGCATTGAGAGATATGAAGTCTCCAATAAGTTCTATAGCTGCAAGATGGAGGAGAACAGTTCTGCCAGTGAGCATATACTCAAAATGTCTGGGTATAATAATCACTTGATTCAATTGGGAGTTAATCTTCCAGATGATTGCGTCATTGACAGAATTCTCCAATCACTGCCACCAAGCTACAAGAGCTTCGTGATGAATTATAATATGCAAGGGATGAATAAGACTATTCCCGAGCTCTTCGCAATGCTGAAAGCTGCGGAGGTAGAAATCAAGAAGGAGCATCAAGTGTTGATGGTCAACAAGACCAGTAGTTTCAAGAAAAAGGGCAAAGGGAAGAAGAAGGGGAACTTCAAAAAGAACGGCAAGCAAGTTGCTACTCAAGAGAAGAAACCCAAACCTGGACCTAAGCCTGAAACTGAGTGCTTCTACTACAAGCAGACTGGTCACTGGAAGCGGAACTGCCCCAAGTATTTGGCGGATAAGAAGGATGGCAAGGTGAACAAAGGTATATGTGATATACATGTTATTGATGTGCACCTTACTAATGCTCGCAGTAGCACCTGGGTATTTGATACTGGTTCTGTTGCTAATATTTGCAACTCGAAACAGGGACTACGGATTAAGCGAAGATTGGCTAAGGACGAGGTGACGATGCGCGTGGGAAACGGTTCCAAAGTCGATGTGATCGCAGTCGGCACGCTACCTCTACATCTACCTTCGGGATTAATATTAGACCTAAATAATTGTTATTTGGTGCCAGCGTTAAGCATGAACATTATATCTGGATCTTGTTTAATGCGAGATGGTTATTCATTTAAATCTGAGAATAATGGTTGTTCTATTTATATGAGTAATATCTTTTATGGTCATGCACCCTTAAAGAGTGGTCTATTTTTATTAAATCTCGATAGTAGTGACACACATATTCATAGTGTTGAAGCCAAAAGATACAGAGTTGATAATGATAGTGCAACTTATTTGTGGCACTGCCGTTTAGGTCATATCGGTGTAAAGCGCATGAAGAAACTCCATACTGATGGACTTTTGGAACCACTTGATTATGAATCACTTGGTACTTGCGAACCGTGCCTCATGGGCAAGATGACTAAAACACCGTTCTCCGGTACTATGGAGAGAGCAACAGATTTGTTGGAAATCATACATACAGATGTATGTGGCCCGATGAATATTGAGGCTCGTGGCAGATATCGTTATTTTCTCACCTTCACAGATGACTTAAGCAGATATGGGTATATCTACTTAATGAAACATAAGTCCGAAATGTTTGAAAAGTTCAAAGAATTTCAGAGTGAAGTTGAAAATCATCGTAACAAGAAAATAAAATTTCTACGATCTGATCGTGGAGGAGAATATTTGAGTTACGAGTTTGGTGTACATTTGAAACAATGCGGAATAGTTTCACAACTCACGCCACCCGGAACACCACAGATTTACCGCTATCGTTTTGGGGATACGCTCTAGAGACGGCTGCATTCACGTTAAATAGGGCACCATCAAAATCCGTTGAGACGACGCCATACGAACTGTGGTTTGGCAAGAAACCAAAGTTGTCGTTTCTGAAAGTTTGGGGCTGCGATGCTTATGTGAAAAAGCTTCAACCTGATAAGCTCGAACCCAAATCGGAGAAATGTGTCTTCATAGGATATCCAAAGGAGACTATTGGATACACCTTCTATCACAGATCCGAAGGCAAGACTTTTGTTGCTAAGTTCGGAAACTTTCTAGAGAAGGAGTTTCTCTCGAAAGAAGTGAGTGGGAGGAAAGTAGAACTTGACGAGGTAACTGTACCTGCTCCCTTATTGGAAAGTAGTGCATCATAGAAAACTGTTGCTGTGACACCTGCACCAGTGAGTGAGGAAGCTAATGATGATGATCATGAAACTTCAGAACAAGATACTACTGAACCTCGTAGATCAACCAGAGTAAGATCCGCGCCAGAGTGGTACGGTAATCCTATTCTGCAAGTCATGCTACTAGATCATGATGAACCTACGAACTATGAAGAAGCGATGGTGAGCCCAGATTCCGCAAAATGGCTTGAAGCCATGAAATCTGAGATGGGATCCATGTATGAGAACAAAGTGTGGACTTTGGTTGACTTGCTCGTTGATCGGCAAGCAATTGAGAATAAATGGATCTTCAAGAAGAAGATTGATGCTGACGGTAATATTACTGTCTACAAAGCTCGACTTGTCGCAAAGGTTTTCGGCAAGTTCAAGGGATTGACTACGATGAGACCTTCTCACCCGTAGCGATGCTTAAGTCTGTCTGAATCATGTTAGCAATTGCCGCATTTTATGATTATGAAATATGGCAGATGGATGTCAAAACTGCATTCCTGAATGGATTTCTGGAAGAAGAATCGTATATGATGCAACCAGAAGGTTTTGTCGATCCAAAGGGAGCTAACAAAGTGTGCAAGCTCCAGCGATCCATTTATGGACTGGTGCAAGCCTCTCGGAGTTGGAATAAACATTTTGATAGTGTGATCAAAGCATTTGGTTTTTTATAGACTTTTGGAGAAGCCTGTATTTACAAGAAAGTGAGTGGGAGCTCTGTAGCATTTCTGATATTATATGTGGATGACATATTACTAATTGGAAATGATGTAGAATTTCTGGATAGCATAAAGGGATACTTGAATAAGAGTTTTTCAATGAAAGACCTCGGTGAAGCTGCTTACATATTAGGCATTAAGATCTATAGAGATAGATCAAGATGCTTAATTGGACTTTCACAAACCACATACCTTGACAAAGTTTTGAAGAAGTTCAAAATGGATCAAGGAAATAAAGGGTTCTTGCCTGTGTTACAAGGTGTGAAGTTGAGTAAGACTCAATGCCCGACCACTGCAGAAGATAGAGAGAATATGAAAGATGTTCCCTATGCTTCAGCCATAGGCTCTATCATGTATGCAATGCTGTGTACCAGACCTGATGTGTGCCTTGCTATAAGTCTAGCAGGGAGGTACCAAAGTAATCCAGGAGTGGATCACTGGACAGCGGTCAAGAACATCCTGAAATACCTGAAAAGGACTAAGGATATGTTTCTCATATATGGAGGTGACAAAGAGCTCATCGTAAAAGGTTACGTTGATGCAAGCTTTGACACTGATCCGGACGATTCTAAATCGCAAACCGGATACGTGTTTACATTAAACGGTGGAGCTGTTAGTTGGTGCAGTTCTAAACAAAGCGTTGTAGCGGGATCTACATGTGAAGCGGAGTACATAGCTGCTTCAGAAGCAGCAAATGAAGGAGTATGGATGAAGGAGTTCATATCCGATCTAGGTGTCATACCTAGTGCATCGGGTCCACTGAAAATCTTTTGTGACAATACTGGTGCAATTGCCTTGGCAAAGGAATCCAGATTTCACAACAGAACCAAGCACATCAAGAGACGCTTCAATTCCATCCGGGATCTAGTCCAGGTGGGAGACATAGAGATTTGCAAGATACATACGGATCTGAATGTTGCAGACCCATTGACTAAGCCTCTTCCACGAGCAAAACATGATCAGCACCAAGGCTCCATGGGTGTTAGAATCATTACCGTGTAATCTAGATTATTGACTCTAGTGCAAGTGGGAGACTGAAGGAAATATGCCCTAGAGGCAATAATAAAGTTATTATCTATTTCCTTATATCATGATAAATGTTTATTATTCATGCTAGAATTGTATTAACCGGAAACATAATACATGTGTGAATACATAGACAAACAAAGTGTCACTAGTATGCCTCTACTTGACTAGCTCGTTAATCAAATTGGTTATGTTTCCTAACCATGAACAATGAGTTGTTATTTGATTAACGGGATCACATCATTAAGTGAATGATCTGATTGACATGACCCATTCCATTAGCTTAGCACCCGATCGTTTAGTATGTTGCTATTGCTTTCTTCATGACTCATACATGTTCCTATGACTATGAGATTATGCAACTCCCGTTTGCCGGAGGAACACTTTGTGTGCTACCAAATGTCACAACGTAACTGGGTGATTATAAAGGAGCTCTACAGGTGTCTCCAAAGGTACATGTTGGGTTGGCGTATTTCGAGATTAGGATTTGTCACTCCGATTGTCGGAGAGGTATCTCTGGGCCCTCTCGGTAATGCACATCACTTAAGCCTTGCAAGCATTGCAACTAATGAGTTAGTTGCGGGATGATGTATTGCAGAACGAGTAAAGAGACTTGCCGGTAACGAGATTGAACTAGGTATTGGAATACCGACGATCGAATCTCGGGCAAGTAACATACCGCTGACAAAGGGAACGACGTATGTTGTTATGCGGCCTGACCGATAAAGATCTTCATAGAATATGTAGGAGCCAATATGAGCATCCAGGTTCCGCTATTGGTTATTGACCGGAGACGTGTCTCGGTCATGTCTACATTGTTCTCGAACCCGTAGGGTCCGCACGCTTAAGGTTACGATGACAGTTATATTATGAGTTTATGCATTTTGATGTACCGAAGTTTGTTCGGAGTCCCGGATGTGATCACGGACATGACGAGGAGTCTCGAAATGGTCGAGACATAAAGATTGATATATTGGAAGCCTATGTTTGGATATCGGAAGTGTTCCGGGTGAAATCGGGATTTTACCGGAGTACCGGGAGGTTACCGGAACCCCCCGGGAGCTATATGGGCCTTAATGAGCCTTAGTGGAAGAAGAGGAGAGGAAGCCAGGGCTGGGCTGCGCGCCCCTCCCCCCTAGTCCGAATAGGACAAGGAGAGAGGGGGCCGGCGCCCTCCTCCTTCTCTCTCTCTCTTTTCCACCTCGCGAATCCTATTCCAACTAGGATTGGGGGAGAAGTCCTACTCCCGGAGGGAGTAGGACTCCTCCTGGCGCGCCCTATGTGGCCGGCCGGCCTCCCCCTCTTGGTCCTTTATATACAGAGGCAGGGGCACCCCAGAGAGACACAAGTTGATCCACGTGATCTTATTCTTAGCCGTGTGCGGCGCCCCCAGCCACCATAGTCCTCGATAATATTGTAGCGGTGCTTAGGCGAAGCCCTGCGGCAGTAGTACATCAAGATCGTCACCATGCCGTCGTGCTGACGGAACTCTTCCCCGACACTTTGCTGGATCGGAGTCCGGGGATCATCATTGAACTGAATGTGTGCTAAAACTCGGAGGTGCCGTAGTTTCGGTGCTTGATCGGTCGGGCCGTGAAGACGTACGACTACATCAACCAAACACTTCCGTTGTCGATCTACAAGGGTACGTAGATCACACTCTCCCCTCGTTGCTATGCATCACCATGATCTTGCGTGTGCGTAGGAATTTTTTTGAAATTACTACGTTCCCCAACAGATGGCACCCTTCAAAGTGCTTTATGGACGTAAGTGTCGAACCCCTCCGAATTGGTCAGAAACTGGGGAACGAATGCTCATTGGTCCAGACATTATTTAACAAGCTGAAGAGCAGGTTCGCATTGTCCGGGATAATCTCAAGGTGGCCCAGTCCCGCCAGAAGAGCAACTATGACCGGAAACACTGGGGTTCAACTTATCAACCTGGTGAACAAGCTTATCTACGTGTCACTCCTTTGAGAGGCACTCGTCGGTTCGGAGTCAAGGGCAAGCTAGCTCCGCGCTACATTGGTCCCTTCCGTATCCTCACCCGTCGTGGACTGGTGGCTTATCAATTGGAGTTCCCACCTCAGTTCTCTCATGTCCATGACGTCTTCCACGTGTCGCAACTTCGTCGATGCTTCAAGGATCCGGAACGTCAAGTGCATCCGGAATTGATTGAAGTTCAAGATGATCTCACATACAAAGAGCATCCGATCCGCATTCTTGAAGAAGCTGAATGTCGAACCCGCCAGAAGGTTACCAAGTTCCTCAAGGTGCAATGGTCAAATCATACTAAAGATGAAGCCACTTGGGAACGCGAGGATAACCTCCGTTCGGAATACCCCGACCTGTTCCCTTCTACCTCTTAATTCTCAGGGCGAGAATTTCTTTTAGAGGAGGAGAGTTGTAACACCCCTGTGTAATGATGCTACAGTAATCCATGAGATCAAGCTAATCATTTGACTATAACAGTGCTTAGTCACTTTGATCAATATTCCATTTCAAATTCCAGTTGAATTCAATTTCAAATTCAGAGTGAAATTCAAAATTTCTCAAACATGAAAACTAAAATGTTCATCATGTGCCAAATAATCCACAACTAATATTGGTGGTGAACCAACATTTTTGCAAAGGGTTTAAGTGGCCTAAGCTGCTTAAAACAGTGACCTAAGCAATATATTAAATGCCTTTTTATTTTATAAAATTGGCAAACTTTTTCAAAAAGGGCTCATAATATTTTGTGGCAGTGCACTTTAAATCATTGTAATTGTTTTGGCCATTGGCATAATTTTGCAAGTCATTATTGGCTAAAAAGAAAAAGAGCAAAAGCTGCAAAAAAAGAAAAGAAAAAGAAAAGGAAAGAAGAAGGGGTGGGAGAGCCCCTGGCCTCCACTTGGGCTTCGGCCCACCCGAGCTAGCTGGCTCAGCTAGGCTGGCCCACTCGTCCTCCCCGATCAACCCCCTCCTCTCTCTGTTCGTCCGACCGGGCGCGTCCCGCTCATCCCCGCCGGACCGGGCGTGCCGCCCCGTACTCGACGAACTCGGAGAGGGGATAAGGCCCCGACGCCTTGCTCTCCTCCTCTCCTGTCTCTCCCAGTTCCCCCCTCATCCTCTCCATCTCTTCCCTCTCTCTCTCTCGCTCGCTTCTTTCTCCCTACTGCCCGAGCGCGCCCGCCACCGTCGCTGCGTCGACCTCGCAGCCACCATAATCACCCCGCATCGCCGGCATGCCGTAGGCGTCCGCCATCCTCCTCCACGTGGACTAGCGCCAGCAGTTGGAGCCGGAAGGCACCACCGCGCCGGATCCACCTCGTACCGTTCCGCCTCGGCTGCCGGTGGTTCCCGTCAACCGCGGCCTCCCTCTGCGCTCCTGTTCACTCACGGGGCCTCCTTGCGCCCGCACGGTGAGCTCCGCCTCTCCTCCCTCCTCTTCCCGCACACCTCCGGGCACGTGCGCGACCGCCACCGCAACCATGCTCTGGCCGCCGCCATTGCTGCCGTTGTCGTGCTTCCGAGCCGTTACGAGCTCGGCCGACTGCCCTGGCGTGCTCCTCGTGCGCCGTAGACCCCGCCTAGTTGGTTACTTTGGCCGCTCGCACTCTCTAACGCCGAACCCGCTCAAGCCCGAGAGCTCCTTCACCACCCGTCGTCGCCGGCGTCGCTTCGGCCACCTCCGCGTCCAACCGCTGGCACCACGCGATGCGCGCTGCTCCACTCGTTCGAACACAAGAAAATCACATGAAACGGTGAACTGTAGGCGATTTCCGACCTCGTCGGCGTTCGGCCGCCACGCACGAGCTCGTCGGAGCCACTCCGGTGGCTTCGCTGAGCTGGCACCGTGTGGGGTCCCCCCTGGGCCACCACCTAGGTCACTGACCCGTGGGCCCCAGGGGCCCGGCCAGCCTATTGACCGGTCAGCTCTGCTGACTGGACCAACCCAGCTGCTGAAAAATGGGCCCCACCTCCACTAATTAGCTAAAGGATTTTAAAATAAATAAATTAGCTTAATTAGACACTGACAAGTGGGCCCAGTAGTTTTACTAACTAAATTTAGACTAGTTTGAACTCTGTTTAACCCACTTTCTATGACAGGTGGGTCCCCCATGTCAGTTTTCACCAGTCAACTGGACTGTTGACTGCTGACGTCACACAACACGTCATGCCGACGTCATATTTTCTTTTCTGATAACTTAATTAATTCCAGAAAATGGTTTAATCTTTGAAAATTCATAGAAAATAAACCGTAGCTCGGATGAAAATGTTTTCTATATGAAAGTTGCTCAGAAAAATCCAACGGATCCGAATACACGGTCCATTCACCTGTCACATGCCCCTAGTATGCTAAACATTGAACCATCCCCTCTCTTCCATCTGTCCGGAATTCGTCTAACACCGGGAATTCATCCTCGGATGTTTATCCCCTCCGTCTGCAACGTGTAGTACTACGTTAGGACAACGCTAGCTCTGCCTATCGTCATGTAATGCTTAGTGCTGCATCTGTTTGCTCTATATTTACTATTTCTTCCCCCTGTTCTCTCCGGTATACCCCGAGACCGATGCCGCCCCTGTGATCGACTACGTCGATGACACTTCTTCTTTTTCAGCAGAGCTTCCAGGCAAGCAAACCCCCTTGAGAATTCCGAGATCGCCCATTTCTTTCCCTCTCGTGCTTGCATTAGAACTGCTACTGCTTTCTATATGATCCTACTCTGATGCATAGCATGTTTTTGTTACCTGCTTATTGTTACCTTGCCCACTTATCCTAAACTTCTTAGTATAGGTTGGTTAGTGATCCAGTAGTGACCCCCACCTTGTCTCAGTTGCCTCGCTTTATGTTTGATGACTTGATCAACGTGATCGACGTCTAGGCCCCGACACGGCACATCACCCCCCTAGTTGTACGACTCTGCAGAGTTACCATCGAGTGCCGAGGGCGGAACCTCTTACATCACTCCTGATGAGATCTCTGTAGTGTAGCTATATGGTCGTGGTGATCGAGGGTGATTTCCTCATTAACCACTTTCGATACGGCTCTGTCGTGCAAACCCCTCAAGTGTGAACCTCGAGGGTGGATCCTCTTACATTCACCTTGATGATTATATTGAGTGGAATTCACCGGGGTGATTCCTTGGGTTTTCCCCTTGGTGTTAGACACACGGTTACTATAGTTACTATGACTTTACACTTAACCATGTTACTAAAGACGGGTCGGCCCTGAGGGGTACCCGCGCGAGCTTATTTGCGAGTGATGTGGAGTCGGGTTGACCTGGAAGGTGCCCGCGAGATTCTTACGAGGCGTGGCCGGGCATTGATACGTCTCCGTCGTATCTATAATTTTTGATTGTTCCATGCCAATATTCTACAACTTTCCTATACTTTTGGCAACTTTTTATACTTTTTTGGGACTAACATATTGATCCAGTGCCCAGTGCCAGTTCTTGTTTGTTGCATGTTTTTTGTTTCGCAGAATATCCATATCAAACGGAGTCCAAACGGAATAAAAACTGACAGAGTTTTTTTGGAATATATATGATTTTGGGGAAGAAAAATCCACACGAGATGATGCTCGAGGGGCCCACGAGGTAGGGGGCGCGCCCCAGGGAGGCAGGCGCGTCCCTGACCCTCGTCGCCACCCCGTAAGGCGGTTGATGCCCTTCTTTCGCTGCAAGAAAGCTAATTTCCGGATAGAGATCGTGTCAAAATTTCAGCCCAATCGGAGTTACAGATCTCCGGGAATATAAGAAACGGTGAAAGGGAAGAATCTGAGAATGCAGAAACAGAGAGAGACAGAGAGACAGATCCAATCTCGGAGGGGCTCTCGCCCCTCCCATGCCATGGAGGCCAAGGACCAGACGAGAAACCCTTCTCCATCTAGGGAGGAGGTCAAGGAAGAAGAAGACAAAGGGGCCTCCTCTCCCCTTCTCTTCCGGTGGCGCCAGAACGCTACCGTGGCCATCATCATCATCATCATCGCGATCTACACCAACACCTCCGCCATCTTCACCAACATCTCCGTCACCTTCCTCCCTCTATCTACAACGGTCCACTCTCCTGCAACCCGCTGTACCCTCTACTTGAACATGGTGCTTTATGCTTCATATTATTATCCAATGATGTGTTGCCATCCTATGATGTCTGAGTAGATTTTCATTGTCCTAATGGTGGTTGATGAATTGCTATGATTGATTTAATTTGCTTGTGGTTATGTTGTTGTCCTTTGGTGCCCATCATATGAGCGCGCGTGTTGATCACACCCTATGGTTAGTTGTATGTTGATAGGACTATGTATTGGAGGGCAAGAGTGATAGAAGCTTCAACCTAGCATAGAAATTGATGCATACGGGATTGAAGGGGGACCAATATATCTTAATGCTATGGTTGGGGTTTACCTTAATGAACATTAGTAGTTGTGGATGCTTGCTAATAGTTCCAATCATAAGTGCATAGAATTCCAAGTCAGGGATGACATGCTAGTAGTGGCCTCTCCCACATAATACTTGCTATCGGTCTAGTAAAGAAGTCAATTGCTTAGGGGCAATTTCGCAACTCCTACCACCACTTTTCCACACTCGCTATATTTACTTTATTGTTTCTTTATCTAAACAGCTCCTACCTTTTATTTACGTACTCTATATTATCTTGCAAACCTATCCAACAACACCTACAAAGTACTTCTAGTTTCATACTTGTTCTAGGTAAAGCGAACGTCAAGCGTGCGTAGAGTTGTATCGGTGGTCTATAGAACTTGAGGGAATATTTGTTCTACCTTTAGCTCCTCGTTGGGTTCGACACTCTTGCTTATCGAAAACTGTTGCGATCCCCTATACTTGTGGGTTATCAAGACCTTTTTCTGGCGCCGTTGCCAGGGAGCAATAGCGTGGGGTGAATATTCTCGTGTGTGCTTGTTTGCTTTATCACTAAGTAATTTTTATTTGCTGTTCTTAGTTGTTCTCTATCTTTAGTTATGGATATGGAACACGGAATACCAAAAAAATAGGTGTACTTGCTACTCATGGAGAAGGGGAACCTCCTAAAACCCTCGATGCTAGTTATGTGAAAAATATTATGTACTACTTTAATAATCCTGAGAAAACCTCATTCAATTATGTAATGGGAGTAACGTTGGATCAACGTGAATACTTTAGGGATTACCGCTTGACACAAAAAGGGAAACTATTATGGGATCAAATTCATATATTGAATTGGTATGCTAGGCAACTATGCTTGAGATATGATTATACTTGTTGCTCTAAGGTGAAGGCTCCACACCTTCCCTTTTCATGTGAATTTAATGATAATGAAACCTTAGCTTCTTATGCTAATGGTATATGTGATTACTATGATGTGGAACAAATAGAAGAATTTGTTGCTTTTAAGGGTGCTTATGAAATTGAATCTTTGTTTGAAAAGCATGAAGCTTATGATGATGATGTTTATAGGCCTGAAAATTTAGCTATCTTAAAATATTGCTGTGATAATTATGAATATAATTCCTATATTAATGCGCTTATTGAGAAAGTCTCCGCTGTCCAAGAAGAGACTAATATTTTGCAGGAGTCTATGGAAGAAGAAATTGATGAAACTGTGAGCTCATTGGATGAAAAAGATGAGGAGGAGAGCGAAGAACAAAAGGAGGAAGAGCGGATTAGCTACCCGTGCCCACCTTCTAATGAGAGTAACTCTTCAACTCATACATTGTTTAATTTCCCTTCGTGCTTGCCGGAGGATGATTGCTATGATGATACTTATGGTCCCGTTGATTCTTTTGAAATATCCCTTTTTGATAATGCTTGCTATGCTTATGGCCAAGATGCCAATATGAATTATGCTTATGGAGATGAACTTGCTATAGTTCCTTATGTTAAACATGAAATTGTTGCTATTGCACCCACACATGATAGTCCTATTATCTTTTTGAATTCTCCAAACTACACTATATCGGAGAAGTTTGCTCTTATTAAGGATTATATCGATGGGTTGCCTTTTACCGTTGCGCATGATGATTTTGATGAATATAATACGCATGTGCTTGCTGCTCCTACTTGCAATTATTATGAGAGAGCAACTATATCTCCACCTCTCTACGTTTGCCACACGATAAAATTGCAAGAAACTGTTTATACTATGCATTGGCCTTTACTTTGTGTGCATGAATTGTTCTTTTATGACATGCTGATGCATAGGAAGAGAGTTAGACTTCATTGTTGCATGATATATGTTACTTTGTGCTCACTACTAAATTACAAATCATTGTTAATTAAAATTGGCTTTGATATACCTTGGGATCCGGGTGGATCCATTACTTGAGCACTATATGCCTAGCTTAATGGCTTTAAAGAAAGCGCTGTCAGGGAAACAACCCGAAAGTTTTAGAGAGTCATTTATTTCTGTTGAGTGCTTTTATATAGTTTAAAAACAACAAAAATAAAGAGGGTAACCCAAAACTTTTTCAAAAAAGAAATTGAAAGTGAGAAAGACAAGCATTGTTGAAGTGGGAGCTAGCCTTGAACTTTGTTCATGCTGACGGAAACTTTGCGAATCTTGATTACAGAAACTTTTCAATAAAAATACTTATCCTCTTGTACAATTCCATTGTATTATAAAAATAATGTGCCAAGGTTTGCCTTTAGGATGTTTACATTTGCTTGATGGTTTGTACGGTGCAGGACAGAAACTTTGGCTGTAGTGCACGATTTTACACTTTTTGCTGGAACGTCAAATGGTTCTGATTCTTTTTGCACTGTCTTCCTATACAATTTTTTTATTTTTCCTAATTTTGGTAGAATTGTTAAAGTACCATAAGTATGTTGAATGTTCAGATTATTACAGACTGTTCTGTTTTAGACAGATTCTGTTTTTGATGCATAGTTTGCTTGTTTTGATGAAACTATCGATTCATATCAGTGGATTAAGCCATGAAAAAGTTATACTACAGTAGAAACAATGCAAAAACAAAATATGAATTGGTTTGCAACAGTACTTAGAGTAGTGATTTGCTTTATTATACTAACGGATCTTACCGAGTTTTCTGTTGAAGTTTTGTGTGGATGAAGTGTTCGATGATCGAGAAGGTCTCGATGTGAGAAGAAGGAAGAGAGGCAAGAGCTCAAGCTTGGGGATGCCCGAGGCACCCCAAGTAAATATTCAAGGAGACTCAAGCGTCTAAGCTTAGGGATGCCCCGGAAGGCATCCCCTCTTTCTTCAACAAGTATCGGTATGTTTCCGGATTCGTTTTGTTCATGCGATATGTGCAATCTTGGAGCGTCTTTTGCATTTAGTTTTATTTTTTTTCATTTATTCACCATGCTGGTATGAGATAGTCCTTGGTTGATTTATAGAATGCTCTATGCACTTCACTTATATCTTTTGAGTATGGCTTTATAGAATGCTTCATGTGCTTCACTTATATCATTTGAAGTTTGGATTGCCTGTTTCTCTTTACATAGACAACCGCCATTTGCAGAATGCTCTTTTGCTTCACTTAGATTTGTTAGAGCACGGGCATATCTTTTGTAGAAAGAATTAAACTCTCTTGCTTCACTTATATCTATTTGGAGAGATGACAGGAACTGGTCATTCACATGGTTAGTCATAAAATCCTACATAAAACTTGTAGATCACTGAATATGATATATTTGATTCCTTGCAATAGTTTTGCGATATAAAGATGGTGATATTAGAGTCATGCTAGTGGGTAGTTGTGGATTGTAGAAATACTTGTGTTGAGGTTTGTGGTTCCCGTAGCATGCACGTATGGTGAACCGTTATGTAACGAAGTCGGAGCATGATTTATTTATTGATTGTCTTCCTTATGAGTGGCGGTCGGGGATGAGCGATGGTCTTTTCCTACCAATCTATCCCCCTAGGAGCATGCGCGTAGTAATTTGTTTCGATAGCTAATAGACTTTTGCAATAAGTATGTGAGTCCTTTATGACTAATGTTGAGTCCATGGATTATACACACTCTCACCCTTCCATCATTGCTAGCTTCTCTAGTACCGCGCAACTTTTGCCGGTACCATAAACCCACCATATACCTTCCTCAAAACAGCCACCATACCTACCTATTATGGCATTTCCATAGCCATTGCGAGATATATTGCCATGCAACTTCCATCATCATCATATACATGATTTGAGCATTCATTGTCATATTGCTTTGCATGATCGTAAGATAGCTAGCATGATGTTTGCATGGCTTGTCCGTTTTTTGATGTCATTGCTACGCTAGATCATTGCACATCCTGGTACACCGCCGGAGGCATCCATATAGAGTCATACTTGTTCTAGACATTGAGTTGTAATATTGAGTTGTAAGTAAATAAAAGTGTGATGATCATCATTATTAGAGCATTACCCCAGTGAGGAAAGGATGATGGAGACTATGATTCCCCCATAAGTCGGGATGAGACTCCGGACTTTACAAAAAATAAAAGAGGCCAAAGAAGCCCACAAAAAAGAGAAAAAAACAAAAAAAAAGAGACAAAGAGAGAAGGGGCAATGTTACTATCCTTTTACCACACTTGTGCTGCAAAGTAGCACCATGTTCTTCATATAGAGAGTCTCTTGAGTTATCACTTTCATATACTAGTGGGAATTTTCATTATAGAACTTGGCTTGTATATTCCAACGATGGGCTTCCTCAAATGCCCTAGGTCTTCATGAGCAAGCAAGTTGGATGCACACCCACTTAGTTTCAGTTAGAGCTTTCATATACTTATAGCTCTAGTGCATCTGTTGCATGGCAATCCCTACTCACTCACATTGATATCTATTGATGGGCATCTCCATAGCCCGTTGATACGCCTAGTTGATGTGAGACTATCTTCTCATTTTTGTATTCTCCACAACCACCATTCTATTCCACCTATAGTGCTATGTCCATGGCTCACGCTCATGTATTGCGTGAAAGTTGAAAAGGTTTGAGAACGTCAAAAATATGAAACAATTGCTTGGCTTGTCATCGGGGTTATGCATGATGTGAGTATTTTGTGTGGTGAAGATGGAGCATAGCCATATATGATTTTGTAGGGATAACTTTCTTTGGCCTTGTTATTTTGAAAAGACATGATTGCTTTATTAGTGGGCTTGAAGTATTATTGTTTTTATGTCAAATGATAGACTATTACTTTGAATCACTCGTGTCTTAATATTCATGCCATGATTAGACATATGATCAAGATTATGCTAGGTAGCATTCCACATCAAAAATTATCTTTTTTATCATTTACCTACTCGAGGACGAGCAGGAATTAAGCTTGGGGATGCTGATACGTCTCCGTCGTATCTATAATTTTTGATTGTTCCATGCGAATATTCTACAACTTTCATATACTTTTGGCAACTTTTTATACTATTTTTGGGACTAACATATTGATCCAGTGCCCAGTGCCAGTTCCTGTTTGTTGCATGTTTTTTGTTTTGCAGAATATCCAAATCAAACAGAGTCCAAACGGAATAAAAACTGACGGAGATTTTTTTGGAATATATATGATTCTTGGGAAGAAAAATCCACGCGAGACGATGCTCGAGGGGCGCACGAGGTAAGGGGGCGCGCCCCTGACCCTCGTGGCCACCCCATAAGGCGGTTGATGCCCTTCTTTCGCTGCAAAAAAGCTAATTTCCGTATAGAGATCGTGTCAAAATTTCAGCCCAATCGGAGTTACGGATCTCCGGGAATATAAGAAACAGTGAAAGGGAAGAATCTGAGAACGCAGAAACAGAGAGAGACAGAGAGACAGATCCAATCTCGGAGGGGCTCTCGCCCCTCCCATGCCATGGAGGCCAAGGACCAGAGGGGAAACCCTTCTCCCATCTAGGAAGGAGGTCAAGGAAGAAGAAGACGAAGGGCCCCCCTCTCCCCTTCTCTTCCGGTGGTGCCGGAACGCTGTCGTGGCCATCATCATCATCACCGCGATCTACACCAACACCTCCGCCATCTTCACCAACATCTCCATCACCTTCCCCCCTCTATCTACTACGGTCCACTCTCCCACAACCCGCTGTACCCTCTACTTGAACATGGTGCTTTATGATTCATATTATTATCCAATGATGTGTTGCCATCCTATGATGTCTGAGTAGATTTTCATTGTCCTAATGGTGGTTGATGAATTGCTATGATTGGTTTAATTTGCTTGTGGTTATGTTGCTGTCCTTTGGTGCCCATCATATGAGCGCGCGCGTGGATCACACCCTATGGTTAGTTGTATGTTGATAGGACTATGTATTGGAGGGCAAGAGCGACAAAAGCTTCAACCTAGCATAGAAATTGATGCATACGGGATTGAAGGGGGACCAATATATCTTAATGCTATGGTTGTGTTTTACCTTAATGAACATTAGTAGTTGTGGATGCTTGCTAATAGTTCCAATCATAAGTTCATAAAATTCCAAGTCAGGGATGACATGCTAGTAGTGGCCTCTCCCACATAATACTTGCTATCGGTCTAGTAAAGTAGTCAATTGCTTAGGGGCAATTTCCCAACTCCTACCACCACTTTTCCACACTCGCTATATTTACTTTATTGTTTATTTATCTAAACAGCCCCTACCTTTTATTTACGTACTCTTTATTATCTTGCAAACCTATCCAACTACACCTACAAAGTACTTCTAGTTTCATACTTGTCCTAGGTAAATCAAACGTCAAGCGTGCGTAGAGTTGTATCGGTGGTCGATAGAACTTGAGGGGATATTTGTTCTACCTTTAGCTCCTCGTTGGGTTCGACACTCTTACTTATCGAAAATTGTTGCGATCCCCTATACTTGTGGGTTATCAGGCATTCTTAGCCCTTGCCGCAAGTCCTTGAGACGGGGCGACAGGGTCACATATTTTGTGAGTCTCTGCTTGTTACCACGCGTTCCTAATCCACTACGATTTGGATATTTGATCCAAGGGGCCTCTGGCCTAATAGCACTAACCATCACGTGGGCATTGTATGGGCGTTCTGCGTTGTATGCATCAGCCGAAGCTTAATAGACGTCAGCGACTAAGTGGCGCGCGCCGGGTTGGACCGCGTAAGCACCTGCCTTATTGAAGGAGGTAGCTAGGTCTGCTCACCGGCCGCCCTCGCAACATGCAGGAGTTCCCGGGGAGATGGCCGATGACACCTGGGGGCATAGGCTTAGTACGGCATGCTGACCTCTCTATTAAGCCTAGGTCGGGTTGCGGCGTATTGTTTGGCCGAGGCCGGGCATGACCCAGGAAAGTGTGCCCGGCCGGAGTTAATCGAGCGTGGTGGGTTTCCCCTTTCTCTTCTGGCATTATGTAGTTTAGCCCACAGATACAACCCATTCGTTTGATACAGATGCATACTTCGTTTAGATCTGATGTAAGTCTTGCGAGTACTTTGGATGAGTACTCACGGTTGCTTTGCTACCTCTTTTCCCCCATACCCGATTGTTGCGACCAGATGACGGATCCTAGGAGCCAAACGACACCACTGATGATTACTACTACCCTGAGGGTGCCTACTACTACAAGACGGCCGCTGACGACCTGGAGTAGTTAGGAGGCTCCCAGGCAGGAGGCCTTGCCTTTTCGATCATTGTTGCTTTCGTGCTAGCCTTCTTAAGGCAGTCTTGTCTAACTTGTGTTTGTACTCAGATATTGCTGCTTCCGCTGACTCGTCTGTTTTCGAGCTTATGTATTCGATCCCTCGAGGCCCCTGGCTTGCAATATAAAGCTTGTATTATTCTAATTTGTGTGTAGAGTTGTGCTGTGATATCTTCCCGTGAGTCCCTGATCTTGATCGTACACATTTGCGTGTATGATTAGTGTACGATTGAATCGGGGGCGTCACACGCATGTTATTGATGATGCCACTTCTGCTATGCATGATGCTTATGATGAAACTACTTCTATGCTTGATAATACTGTGCCACTAGGTGAATTTCTTGATGAAAAACTTGCTAGGGTTAGAGAGAATGAAATTATTGAAACTGATAATGTTGATGAAAGTGATGATGAAGATTCTCCCCTAGATATGAATTGCCTATTGTGCCTGAGGGTTATGTTATGGATGAAGAAACTGCTAGAGACTTTCTTGCTTGCAATGATAGGTATGATCTTAGAAAATTATTAGTTAATCTTAAAGAAAATTATTAGTTAATCTTTATTACCGATAAGGGTTATGATTTCTCTGTCGATCCTGAGTTAATTACTTTGGTTGAATATTTTCCTTTTTATGGCTTTGAATCTAAAACTGTTGTGGCACATCTTACTAAATTAAATGATATAGCCACCCTGTTTACTCACGATGAGAAAACTCGCTATTACTTTATCCTTAAGTTGTTTCTGTTCTCATTAAAGGGTGATGCTAAAACATGGTTTAATTCTCTTGATCCTGGTTGTGTGCGTAGTCCCCAGGATATGATTTATTACTTCTCTGCTAAATATTTCCCCGCTCACAAGAAACAAGCTGCCTTAAGGGAAATATATAATTTTGTGCAAATTGAAGAAGAGAGTCTCCCACAAGCTTGGGGGAGGCTTATCCAATTACTTAATGCTTTGCCTGATCATCCTCTTAAGAAAAATGAAATACTTGATATCTTTTATAATGGACTAACCGATGCTTCCAGAGATTACCTGGATAGTTGTGCTGGCTGTGTTTTCAAGGAAAAAATTGTTGACCAAGCTGAGTTGCTATTGAATAATATGTTGACTAATGAAAATAATAGGACACTTCCTGAACCAACTCCTAAGCCAACTCCGAGGAAAATGGGTATTCTATTTCTCAGTCCTGAAGATATGCAAGAGGCAAAGAAATCTATGAAAGAAAAAGGTATTAAAGCTGAAGATGTCAAGAATTTACCACCTATTGAAGAAATACATGGTCTTGATAACCCAACACAGGTAGTGTCATGGGTTTGTCATGGCAGATGTCCTTGTGAAAGGACTTAGTCGTGGAGCCATCGCTACGGGTTAGCTTAAAGGGGTTAAACCGGACAAGGGGGCATGGAGAGTTTTATACTAGTTCGGCCCCTTCGACGAAGGTAAAAGCCTACGTCTAGTTGTGATTGGTATTGCTAGGGTTTTGAATGCCAGGGAGCGAATCCGCTTTGTCTGGCCCTTGAGTTGTTGTCCGTCCCTAAACCGCGGCCGGGTCGCCCCTTTATATACATAGGTTGACGCCCGTTGGGCTACAGAGTCCCGAAGCCGGATAAACGTGTCCGGTTCGGTCTCTACTCTTCCTATCTTACAATACAAGTTACATGACTAGGTCGATTTACATTTACAGGCTGTAACCCGCCTTTGGGCCTTGGGCCTTCCGTAAAGCGCCTTCATCTTTGCATCTTCATGGGCTTCTAATCTTCAAAGAGTCAACCCGGCTACATAAGGCCGGTTTACCTCTAGTAGTAATATCCCCAACATTAGGCCCCAGATTGGTTTGACCTTGTTCATGTCAATCTTCTACACTTAGAAAAAATCTTCTCTCATATCTTCACCTTGATTTTGTAAACCGCCGTGACGTCATACTTCCAAATTATGATAAACCGCCCTGACATCATCCATCCGTTGATGTCGGAGATTACCTTCATTTAATGTGTATTCAGTCACCGAGGCGACACCTTTATCCATTTTTTGGGCTCCTCGATTCCCGCACTTGCCGTTTTACCGATTCGCCTTATAAATAGGGGCAGAGGACCCTTTTCTTTTCTTTCCGCTACCCATTCATCTCTTCTTCTTCCTCTCGACAATCCCGCACTCGAGCGCCGCCGTCATCTTCGAACCTCACCTCTACTTCGTCATCGGCCGCTGCATCAACCTGTTCGCACCAGAGTTCCACAACACCCTTCTGCTACTTCCGTGGTCGCAGTATGTCCTTTCCCCCTTCTTTCCTAGATCCATTAAGGTTTCCTCGCTGTTCTTGAGGTTCGTCAGAGCTTATAGCGTTGTTCTTCCTTTGGCCCGTAGATAAATGCTTCGTACTTATTATATTTCTTGCCACGATGAATCTTCTGTTACCCTCACAACTCTTTATATAAAAAACTGTTGCAATCCTTCATAAACTGTTTCGGGTCTTATCCTTTTTAGGTTGAAATATTTTGCTTTTCTGTCTTACCTTAGATCTGAAATTTTAATACATCTCTGTGAAATCTATTTCTCCTCACACCATCATAGGCGGTTTAACTTTGCATAATCAATCTGTACCATTAGCCCTCTAATAAACCGGAAGAGCCTTTTATCTCCATAATTATATTCCAGTTTAACAGTGTCTGAATATCCCTGTCGTGGTATTACCTTTTACGCATTATTGCATTGATCTCCGGTTTATGCCATGTCCTCTATCAGTATGTCTCTTATTCCATTGTATTGTGCATATAATCATGCGGGAGTTATAAACCGGCCTTTCATTTTCAGCTTATTTATTTCGCAATGGCCAAACAATTCACTGCCTGCAACTGGGCTCGTTCCCGGGTTACTGAGACTCAGTTGAATGAGATGGTCAGCATCGGCTCCCTACCTAAGAAAACTGAAATCAAATGGCGAGTTCCCGGAACAGAAAATCCTCCGACCCCAAGGCAGGGCGAGGTGGTGGTCTTTGTTGATCACATAGGCCGTGGCTTCAAACCGCCAGGGTCAAAGTTTTACCGAGATGTGCTTGCCAGCTTCCAACTTCATCCGCAAGATATAGGTCCCAACTTGGTCTCCAATTTATGCAACTTCCAGGTCTTCTGTGAAGTATATCTACAAGAAGAACCAACTGCATAACTGTTCCGGGATTTCTTCCACTTAAAAACCGGCGCACAGAGTTTGTAAATGGCCCGAACACAGAACTTGGTGGTGTTTCGATTCAAAAGCGGAAAGAAGTTGAATTTCCTCATGCCAAACATCATAGCCACCCAAAAGAATGGAACCAAACTTGGTTTTATTGCAGAGACACTTCACCTGAAGATGAAAATCCCCTCCCCGGCTTTCGTGATCACAGACTATCCAACACCCACCCAGTGCCACAACGCCTGAGCTCTTCAGAAAGGGCGAAATACGCTCCTCAACTCGCCAAACTCCGGGCCTTTATGGCGAACGGTTTAACAGGCGTAGATTTTGTGCGCTGTTGGATATCCTAGAGTATCTTGCCGCTAAGCCGGCGTCCCGGTTTAATGTGTGAATATACCGGTGAGGTTGACGACCCTCAACGCCATTGCAACATCCAATTATCTGAGGAAGAAGTCACTGAAGGTGTAAAGAAGATTTTGAATGAGTCGGAACTGATCTGTAGTCAAACCGGTCTGAGTCCCTTCTATGCCAAGAACAAACCGCCTGCTGTAAGCATTATACTTCCCCTTCATCTCTAATATTTTTAGCTTATGCAACCTATAATCCTTCTTCTTTGTATATAGGGAGATGACCCCTTCTAGAAACGGAAGACCATAGAGAAAGCAGCAAAGCCGACTGGAGACAAAGCGGTCAAGCCATCTCGCCCAAAAACCAAAGTTGTGAAACGGACATCAAAGCGGAAAACGGCTGACCGGATTAACATGGAGCTTGATGATGACACTGATGATCCAGAAGTTGAGGTAGAACTTGACTCACTTGGCTCTCTTTTCATGCATCTCATTAACAATGATCTTCCTCGGGAGGATGCAGAGGCTAGTCAAGCTGATGATGTAGAGGTAATTACCCTTTCCTCCGGTTCAGACTCTATGCGAACACAATAAACCCGTCAAGCAGTCCGGAAAGTAAGCTTTTCTCATCCTCTTGCTCACTTGGATCCAACATTTATTTTGAAGACTCGGTAGCATGAAGCTCGCCGGACAACCCGGCATAGTGGCCAACAGGTCACTTCAGTCGGTTTACCTGATACTCCGGTTCGGAAGCGCCGGTCTAAGGTCTCTCCTACTTCTGACCATTCTTACCCCAAGGCAGGTTATTTCAGATAGCCTCTTAATCCGTCCGATTCAAATTATCAGGTGACACCTCCTTCATCTTCTGGTGAATCGACAGCAACTCAACTCCCCCCTTTGAAAACTATGGTCGGGTAAGTTGTAAAAACCTTTCCTTTCACTGCGTCATAAATCCTTTGAATAGGATGCTAATCCTCTTTTATTCTGTTTACATGGCCAAAGCTAGACCCAGTAAGAAAGCTCGAACCACCAATCCGCTCGAAAATCCGGTCGCCGAAGAAGAAGAACCAAGAGGTGAACCGGAACAAACTTGTGAACCGGAAAGCCCTCCTCCTGAAGCTGCTTCTGATAACCTGCCCCTTGAAGGCCAAAATATTGATGAACCAGCAGACGCTGATCCTACCGCGCCTGATGCTGAACCGACAGAACCAAACCGGGCTAGTCCGGTGAAAGATGCTAAAATTCCAATATCATCAACCAAAAACCCTGAAGGCCAAGGTGATGATGTTATTATTACTGGAATGGGGCACATCTCTCCTGGTCATCCCGTCATTTTGGATCAACACAGTGCCAAAGAAGAGCAAGCTGCCAGGGAGGAAGGTAAATGGAGCAGCGATTTATCAAGCTATGCTCATCTTAACGCTGACGAGCTCCATTCTGGCTTCTTGAACCGTCTGCACTCAAACCGGGATTATGAAGCCGGTTTGGTGAACTTGATGAAAGAGCGACATGAGGTAAATTCCTCTCCCTTTGTTTACTGATTTATAGCTGAAATACTCTCCCAAGTAGCCCCCAAGGGCCGTTTTATGATTATTAATCATAAACCGGGTCTTCTCATCACTGATCCTTGCAATAGCAGGTCTCTAATAATAGATAAGACTTATCTTGAAATAATTAGATAACTTTCTGCAGCATAGCCCCCAAAGGCCGGTTTAACTTGGCAAGTTAAACCTGTTTTTAATCCACACATCCGCTTTAGAACAGACGCACATTAGCCCCCAAGTGTCAAGGATAATGCTTGCATTGTTCTGGAGACTTGTATAAAGTATAGTACTTGAGAGAAAATAGGCATTAGCCCCCAAGTATGAAGTGCATAACTTGTTATATGCTTTGTACTAGCAAATATATATGTTGTTTGTTTAATATACCTTCAACGTGGCAGGCTGAACTGAGAAGCAAAGATGCCCGAAATTCTGACTTGCAAGAGAATGTGAAATCACAACAAGCCGAGGTTGAAAAAGCCAAAGAGGAGCTGACCCAGGACCTGGCCGTGATGTAAAAGTTGAAAGAATATTTCAACAAAGATCATGCTGACTGGGAAACCGAGAAATCCGGTTTAACTAAAAGAGTTGTAGACGCCGAGGCAGCCCTGAAGCCAGTGGTAGATGAACTAGCCGGTTTGAAACACCAAATCAATGCTATGACTTCTGCTATCTTTGGTAAGTACCTGCTTTATGTGTGTTGCATAAGTCGATGAACCTTATAACTGACCAAAATGTTGATAAAATCTTTGGCAGGTACCCAGATCGCTCATCTTGGCACAGATATGCGGATGAAACTCAAAGCGGCATACACATTGATTGAACAGCTATACTTTGGGTCTGAACGGTCTATTTGCACGGCAGCTTATAACAAACCGGCTCCCACTTTGATTAAAGAGACTCTTGAGAAGTTGGCCATGTTACCAGCCCGCATCGCCGAGTTGAAGAAAGCAGCTGCCAGAGCCGGAGCTTTAACTGCACTTATTCGAGCAAAAGCCTGGATTCCAGATCTTGAAGCGGAAGACATCATCAGAGGATACCCAGGTGTTAAAGAAGATGGTTCCAACTTTGACAATGATGATCTCCGGCGGCTGACCAAACAGATGCGGCCAGCAGCCAGCAAGTTGGCCGATGATACAGATTTGTCCCATTTTCAACCGTTTTACAATGCGGAGGGGAAGAGGCAGCCTGCCGACATCCATGAAGTTGAAGAGCTTGTGCCTCCGATTCGTAAGCACACTTATGCTCCTGATATTAACCCCTCCAATCTTATCCATGAAGAAGCAGTGTTTCAAGCTTTAACTGGAATCGATTGGTCAACGGTTGATTTCCAGCGTCTGGGGAGGGATGAAGAAGTGTCCACACAAACTGACCCTCAACCATCAAACTGTCCAGACAAAGCATCCTAAACCGACTGCCGGTTTACTGTCCACCGTGTGCCGATATTGTTAAAAACAATTATGCCATTGGAGCCGCTTTGAAGGCTTCTTGTAATAGGATAGCTAAAAACTCCTTTATTTGCCATGCCATCGAGCATGTTTTGTAATGCCTCATGACAACTTGTGCCACCCTTTGGGATATATTTATGCATACCTCATGATGAATTATGTTCCTGAGTTTAACAACTTAAAAGTGTCTAGCGGTTTACCGCTAGACGGGTCAATATATCCAGGAAGTGTACATGACATAGATGAAATAATCAAAGTGTTTGTACAAAAAGCAGTATACATAACATACCTCATTGGCTGACCAATGGTGTATACGGCAAAGGTGTTAATACCAATCCGAAGCGTTGATAATCTCATCTCTGTACTGCCGGTTTATATATTAAACGGTTTAAACCGGACCGGGATAACTACCGGGTTTTCTTTATAACACTGATGATTTAGTCAAACTAGACTGGGTCAATAAACACCGGTTTATAACTGATCATGTGTCAACAACATGTAGTCGGGAAGCAAGCCGGGTCAAGGACATCGGTTTATTAAAAAAATACTTATGAATTTCAACAAATAAAACTCAAACAGGAAAAATATGCAAGGCTTTTTACGAGCTGCCAGGCTCCAAATCGAGGCTTTTCATGGGCTGCCAGGCCTCTGAGTTAAACCATTTACCAAAGCCTTTTAAGATGGGCCTCCAATTAACCAATCACCGTTTTAACTTTGACAAGTTCGGAGTCTATAAAAGATTGACATGTCAAACGTTTGATGGGTCATACCAGGATTACCTGGATAGGAGTGGCTTACTTGATGAAGGCAGGTTAACCTGGGTTTTTAGGTGAATACACCAGGCTTCCAAGCCGTGGCTTGATAGCCAATTACAAGGGTCCTTTCAAACTCTTTGTTGCTTGCACAAAGATCCCCCAAGTAACTTTGTGAGCTGTGCTCAGTGGGTGCCCATGTTTGAGTTTGTGCTTTGTGCAACACTCTCTTTGGCCCCACATAATTTCCTTTCTAGCTGAACGCTTATCAAGAGGTGTAGCTGTGGTATGACAATAACCAAGCCCCCTAGTGATATCCCTTTGTCATTTGAAACCGATCAAGAGGTGTAGCTATGGTTCAGATATGACCAAGCCCCCTAGTGATATTCTTTATATCCGTGCGGCTATAGAGACCGGTTTAACAAAAATTCCGATTTATCAGTAGAAACTCTCGTAAGCACACACATGATGTAAAAAGAACAGAGACCCCGCTTTAATGGAGGCTCCGGTATAATAATATATACATCGTCATAAATATATACATATGAAGAGCCTATGGCTCAAGTATAGTAAGGCCAAAGAAGAGCTATGTTCCATGGCCGCTTGGTCTCCTCCTCTGATTGACGTGAGTCTTTATGCTCTCGAACATCAATGAGGTAGTAAGACCCGTTGTGCAGATTTTTGCTGACCACAAAGGGTCCTTCCCAAGGTGGGGATAACTTGTGCATATCAGTCTGATCCTGGATGAGCCGGAGCACCAAATCGCCTTCTTGAAAGGTCCTGGTTTTAACCCGGCGGCTGTGATAACGTCAGAGATCTTGTTGATAAATCACCGATCGTGCTGCTGCAAGATCATGCTCTTCATCCAACAGGTCCAGAGAATCCTGACGTGCCTTCTCATTATCAGCTTCAACATAAGCTGTCACACGGGGTGAATCGTGATGGATGTCACTAGGAAGAACGGCCTCCGCTCCATAGACCATGAAGAAAGGTGTGTAACCCGTAGACCTATTGGGTGTGGTGTTGATGCTCCATAACACAGAAGGTAGCTCCTCAACCCAACAACCCGGCGTCCGTTTTAAGGGAACCATAAGCCTGGGTTTGATACCCCGTAGAATTTCTTGATTTGCCCTCTCTGCTTGACCATTAGATTGGGGGTGAGCCACCGACGCTAGATCGAGCCGGATGTGCTCACGTTGACAAAATTCTTCCATCTCCCCTTTGGACAAGTTAGTACCATTATCTGTTATAATGTTGTGTGGAAAGCCAAACCAGAATATCACCTTCTTGATGAATTGAACCGCCGTGGCTGCATCACACTTGCTGACTGGCTCTGCCTCCACCCATTTAGTGAATTTATCAACTGCTACTAACAGGTGGGTCCTTTTGTCCTTAGAGCGCTTGAAGGGTCCAACCATATCAAGCCCCCAAGTTGCAAATGGCCACGTAATTGGAATCATCCACAACTCTTGAGCCGGAACGTGCGCACGGCGGGCAAATTTTTGACATCCATCACATCTCTTGACTAAATCCTCTGCATCAGCATGCGTCGTCAACCAGTAAAAACCGTGGCGAAAAGCTTTAGCAACCAAAGACTTTGAACCGGCGTGGTGACCGCAATCCCCTTCATGGATTTCTCGCAAAATCTCACAACCTTCTTGAGGAGAAACACAACGCTAGATTGCTCCTGAAACGCTATAGCGACGTAACTCCCCGTTGAGTATGCTCATGGATTTGGAACACCGGTTTATCTGTCGGGCCAATGTTTCATCGTCTGGTAACTCGCCCTGGTTCATGTAAGCCAGATATGGGATTGTCCAATCCAGTATGGCATGCAGAGGTGCTACCAACTGAGCCTCCGGACCAAGAATAGCCAAATCTTCTTCAGTTGGCACCTTGACTGACGGATTATGTAACACATCAAGAAAGACGTTGGGCGGGACCAGTTTACGCTGTGAACCAAGATGACTTAAAGCGTTTGCCGCTTCATTCTTCCATCGGTCTATATGGTCCACCTGATAACCCTTGAAGTGACCAGCCACTCTGTCCACCTCTCGCCAATATGCAGCCATGAGTGGGTCCTTAGAATCCCAAGTGCCAGACACCTACTGAGCCACTAGATCTGAATCGCCGAAGCACTTAACCCGGCTCAAATTCATCTCCTTAGCCATCCGAAGACCGTGGAGCAAAGCCTCATATTCAGCTGCATTGTTAGTACAAGGGAACATTAAACGAAGGACATAACAAAACTTGTCACCTCGTGGGGAAGTTAGTATGACTCCAGTCCCCGAGCCCTCCAACTGTCTGGATCCATCAAAATGAATAGTCCAATATGTATTATCTGGTTTCTCTTCAGGTGCCTGTAACTCCGTCCAATCATTGATCAAGTCCACAAGTGCCTGGGATTTGATCGCTGTGCGGGGTATATATTTGAGCCCATGAGGTCCAAGCTCAATAGCCCACTTGGCAATCCGGCCAATTGCTTCTCTATTTTGAATGATATCGCCCACAGGAGCTGAACTGACCACTGTGATGGGATGGACCTGAAAATAATGTTTAAGCTTTCAGCTTGCCATAAATACTCAATACACCAGCTTTTGCCAATGCGGATACCTCTGCTTTGACTCAATGAGCACCTCGCTGATATAATAAACCGGCCGTTGAACCGGATATTCCTTGCCAAGCTCCTTGCGCTCTACCACAATGGCTATGCTAACAGCCCGGGCATTAGCAGCCACATATAATAATAACAGCTCTTTATCAATCGGTGCTGCGAGCACGGGCGGTTCAGCTAGCTGCCTCTTCAGATCCTCGAACGCTTTATCAGCTGCCTCACTCCAGACAAAGTTATCTATTTTCTTGAGCATCTGATATAAGGGGATGGCCTTCTCTCCAAGGCGACTGATAAACCGGCTCAAGGCCGTAATCTGGCCGGCCAGACGTTGAACATCGTTGATACAGGCCGCTTTAGCCAAGGATGTAATTGCTGCAATTTTTTCTGGATTAGCCTCAATGCCTCGGTTTGACACCAGAAAACCCAAGAGCTTGCCTGCTGGGACACCAAAAACACACTTCTCCGGATTGAGCATCATGTTGTAAACCCGGAGATTGTCAAAGGTTTCTCTCAAATCATCTATTAGTGTCTCCTCCTTTCTGGACTTTACCACAATATCATCCACATATGCATGAACATTGCGCCCAATTTGCTTATGAAGGCAATTCTGAACACATCGCTGGTAAGTCGCCTAGGCACTCTTGAGTCCAAAAGGCATGGAAACATAGCAGAAGGCTCCAAAGGGAGTTATGAAAGCTGTCTTCTCCTGGTCCTTAACCGCCATTTTGATCTGATGATAACCAGAGTAAGCATCCAGAAAACACAAACGGACGCAACCTGCCGTAGCATCAATTATCTGATCAATGCGAGGGAGAGCAAAGGGGTCTGTAGGGCAAGCCTTGTTTAAATCTGTGTAATCCACACACATGCGCCAAGTGCCATTTTTCTTAAGAACCAGCACCAGATTAACTAACCACTCTGGATGAAAAACCTCGACAATAAACCCTGCGGCCAAAAGACGGGCTACCTCTTCACTGATAGCCTTACGTCTCTCTTCATTGAAGCGGCGGAGGAACTGCCGGACCGGTTTAAACTTAGGATCAATGTTGAGTGTGTGCTCAACGAGTTCCCTCGGTACACCTGGCATGTCAGAAGGTTTCCATGCAAAGATGTCCTGATTATCACGGATGAACTCGATGAGTGCGCTTTCCTATTTGAGATCTAGGTTAGCGCTGATGCTGAATTGTTTGGACGAATCGCCGGGAACAAAGTCAACCATCTTAGTATCTGTAGCCGATTTGAATTTCAGCGCCGGATCATGTTCCGTAGTTGGCTTTTTCAAAGAGGTCATGTCTGCCGGATCAACTTGCTCCTTATAGAATTTCAACTCCTCCGTGGCACAAACCGACTCAGCATAAGCCGCATCACCTTCCTCACACTCCAAAGCAATCTTTCTGCTTCCATGTACTGTGATAGTCTCCTTATGACCTGGCATTTTAAGCTGTAGATAAACATAACACGGCCTCGCCATGAATTTAGCATAGGCCGGCCGCCCAAACAAGGCGTGGTACGGACTTTTGATCTTTACCACCTCAAATGCCAATGTTTCTGACCTTGAATCATAGTCATCTCCAAAAGCTACCTCCAAGGCTATCTTGCCAACAGGATATGCAGGCTTACTAGGCACCACACCATGAAAGACCGTATTCGATGGTTTAAGATTCTTATCTGTCAACCCCATACGGCGGAATGTATCATAATACAAAATGTTGATACTACTTCCCCCATCCATGAGTACTTTGGTAAACTTGTATCCCCCAACTTGAGGGGCTACCACCAGGGCCAAGTGACTGGATTATCAACCCGGGGTGGGTGATCCTCTCTACTCCACAGAATAGGTTGCTCAGACCAGCGTAAATACTGAGGTACTACCGGTTCAACAGAGTTTACTGCCCTTTTGTGAAGCTTCTGATCACGCTTACACAGACTAGTGGTGAAGACATGATATTGCCCGCTATTTAGCTGCTTGGGATTGCTCTGATAACCCGACTGTTGTTGCTGCTGATTCCCCTGATGGTTGTAACCTCCCTGGTTGCCTTGATGCCCTTGATTGATGTGTCCGGTTTGGTTGCCTTGAAACCCTAAACCGGAACCACCACCTCCATAGCCCGGCCCATGGAAACCTCCTCCTGAAGCGCCGGGCAGGCCGTTATCATACTGGAACATATTGGAATTCTTGAAATCCCGCATGATGTAACAGTTCTTCCAAAGATGTGATGCCGTCTTTTCCTTTGATCCATGCTTTGGACAGGGCTGATTTAACAGGCGCTCCAAATTGGGGCCTGAACCTCCGCCCCTCTAGGGTTGCTTACCCTTACGGTGCTGGCCATTCTCCTGAGCATTGGTGTTAGCAACAAAGTCCAAGCTGCTGTCGGCCTTGCGCTTACCGGCGTTTCCATGGTCTGCCGGATTATGCTGCTGACTCTTGGCATTGTCGTTCTTCTTACCTTTCCCCGGTTTGTCCTCCTCTGAATCCGGGTCCTTGGTATTATCTGAATCGGCGTATTTAACCAAAGCGGCCATGAGCGTTGACATATCATTGCAGTGACATTTGAGCCTTCCCAACTTCTGTTTGAGTGGTAAGAAACGACAATTGCCCTCTAATGTTAACACTGCAGTGTCTGCATTGATACGATCTGATGAATGCAAAATTGTTGAGACCCATTTGACCCAATGGGTCATGGAGTCCGCTTCCTCTTGGACACAAGCAGCCAGATCCACGATTGACATCGGCTGCTTACAAGTATCTTTGAAGTTCTGGATAAACCGGTGTTTTAACTCAGCCCATGATCCGACAGAATTGGTCGGTAAGCTCTTCAACCAAGTGCGAGTTGTTCCTTCCAACATCATTGTGAAATATTTAGCACACACCGCCTCATCCACATCTAACATCTCCATTGCCATCTCATAGCTCTCCACCCACGCCTCTGGTTGCAAATCGGCGGTGTAATTTGGTACCTTACGAGGTCCCTTGAAATCCTTGGGCAATCTCACATTACGGAAAGCGGGGGTAAGACACGGCACCCCTAAGGAATAGAACACCACACCCGGTTCCACTGAGACCGTAGGGTGAACCAGAGTATGTTGTCGTACTCCATGTCGAGCTGCCAACTCGGCCTCCCGACGTGCGTGGCCATGGTCCACAACATCCTGTGCATTAGCGCCTCCCCCTGCCGGGTTGTTTCCTCGTGGTGAATTTCGGCGATGTGCACTACTGGACATGGCCGGTTCGTCCTCCACGTGTCTGCTATAGCTCCGTCTTGGACGGGGAGTGGAATGAATCCTCTCACAACTGTGTGAATACGCCTGCTATTGATTTAGCGCCGTTTGAAGGAGATCCCTGGCCCGGCGTGCTTCCACCGCAACTGGTGACTCGCCGTCGGTCGGGAGGGCCGCTAGGCGTGAAGCGGCGGCCACAATGTTGTCCAACGGGTTGGAATAATGCCCAGGAGGTGTTGGTATATACTGTGGTACACCGTTGTTCTGGCGAGGTGGGTCCATCGTGCGCGGTTGAACCGGCGCTCCTGTTCCCGGTGTCTCCGCCCGGTTTAGTATGGGTTGGTTACCAGCTCCCGCTCCTGGTGTGTTGAAGAGATTCCGCGGCTCATAAACCGACGGAAGACGCGATCGGTACCTTCTTCTCATGACTTCCTCTGAAGCATTCTGTTCCAGCCTAATCCGGTAGGCCTGTGCTTCCAATTCAGCCCGCTTTGTAGCCATCCTAGCATTCTCTGTCGCCAGGTCTGCTTTAGCCTGGGCTATCTGATATTTTACCTTTGCAACCTCCGCATTATGCTGATCCCTGGCTGCTGCATACACCTCTGCAGCCATCAACGTTGCCAAAGCGTCGAACAAATCAGACATCACTTGGGCTGGAGGCGGCGCTGAGCTTCCTGCCCCTGCTGGTGTAGCTGTTGTTGAACCAGAGAGCATTGCTGTGGCGGTAGATGAATGAGGTGCTGATTGTGTGCCGGCCATGAAGATGGCGGCCCAGTTTGGCAGATCAGGGGAATCCGGAATACTATTGCCCTCGGATCCTCCATCAATCTGGCCGTCCTGCAACTGGTAAAGTGATTCGGTCTCTCCAGAAGACTCATCATCAGAACAGACCACGGTCTCTCCATTGGATACCGGCCCGTCCTCGTACCTAGATCCATGGATGACACCTATGAAAACATGCCTTGCCTCGGGCTGAACCGGTGAAGAACTTGCACGCCGAGCCATTTCGATGATGTCGGTGCAGATGTTCGGCTCAGGGGCCGGTTCGCCGATCTTGCCGATGAAGACGTGAATCCCACCAAAGGGAACCCGGTACCCGTATTCGATTGAATCGGCCTCGGGACCCCATCCCGTGTTGTCGATGTAGAGCTTGCCGCGATGACTCTTCGTCATCCGGCCCACAGCGTATCCCTTAAGTCCATCAAAGCGGCCCTTCAAGAACTCAAAACCATCGTGCGACAGCCCCACGGTGGGTGCCAACTGTCGTGTGTTTGTCAAGGTAGATGTCCTTGTGAAAGTACTTAGTCGTGGAGCCATCGCTACGGGTTAGCTTAAAGGGGTTAAACCGGACAAGGGTACACGGAGAGTTTTATACTAGTTCGGCCCCTTCGAGGAAGGTAAAAGCCTACGTCTAGTTGTGATTGGTATTGCTAGGGTTTCGAAGGCCAGGGAGCGAATCCGCTTTGTCTGGCCCTTGAGTTGTTGTCTGTCCCTAAACCGCGGCCGGGTCGCCCCTTTATATACATAGGTTGACGCCCCCCGGGCTACAGAGTCCCGAAACCGGATAAACGTGTCCGGTTCGGTCTCTACTCTTCCTATCTTACAATACAAGTTACATGACTAGGTCGGTTTACATTTACAGGTTGTAACCCACCTTTGGGCTTTGGGCCTTTCGTAAAGCGCCTTCATCTTTGCATCTTCATGGGCTTCTAATCCTCAAAGAGTCAACCCCGCTACATAAGGCCGGTTTACCTCTAGTAGTAATATCCCCAACAGGTAGTAAAGGTAAATTCTCTCTATAGATTTGATAAATGTCAAGAAGAAATATGATATTGTTATTGTTGGGGACATGCATATCCCCTTTGAGGTAAGCTAGTGTTATTCGAAAATTCTTTGGTTCCATGTTATTCGAAAAGAGTTTGTTAACAAGACTTGATCAACCTTGTTAGTGGATTCCTTTTGATGAGCATGAGATGGATGAATTTAGAAAACACAACCTTCTATACCCTCCCTTTTACTTTCTGATATTTATCTTAAATAAAGCAAAAATAATATTTTTTGGTCTGTTTTCTGAATTATCCTTGCAACAAAAAATACCCCGAAAATAAAAGTTCTCCAAATGCCCTGAAAATGAAATATGATTGTTTTCCAGAATATTTAAGAATTTTTGGCACTGAGAACACATCAGGGGGACCCACCATGTGCCCACGAGGGTGGAGGGCGCGCCCACCCCCTTGGGTGCCCCCTGCCTCGTGGACCCCAGGTGGGTCCCCTCCACTTATCCTTGCACCCACACACTTCGTCTTGCTCCAAAAAAAATCGTCCACCAGCTCAAACCCGAGTTCTTGCTCATCTTGGTGCCATTTTCGATCTCCTTGCTCAAAGCTCCATTCACAAAACTGCTTTGGGGGATTGTTCTTCGGTATGTGACTCCTCCAATGGTCCAATTAGTTTTATGTTCTAGTGCTTTATCTATTGCAAATTTTTACTGCTTAGGTGACCCTGTTCTTGAGCTTGCATGTCAAATTTATGTGGTCAAAAGTAGTTTTAATGCATGATATGGCCTCTAGGCACTTGTAGGAGTAGTTGCTATCAATCTTGATGAGTTTGGTTCACTTTTATTTTGAGTCACTAAAAAATTCAGAATTTTTTTAGAGGAAGAAATATGTTTAGGAAAATGTACCAAGGTGGTTCCTCAAGGAAGCAAGGACCCAGGCCCGCGATACGCGAGCCGGACAATCAACTACCAAGGGATGCTCAAGTGCGGCCTTGTGAATGGTCGTCAGAAAATTTCATGGTCTAGGCAAGAATTAAGGAGGAAGTTGAAGCATATGTGCGTAACGCTGATCTTGAGAGCTTCGAGTCAGATAAGTGCCGTCAGTACCTCTATTTAACTGATTCATTTGTGAGAAGGGTTAAATTTTCATCATCACGCAATTCTCAAACTATCCTGTTTGATTTTTATGATAAATCTTATACCATGGACTTAGAAGATTTTAATACTGCTTGTAAACTCCCTCAGTGGGGTAGTGCTAGTGAGCCTCGCAAATCAGAATATAAAGACTTTCTTGCTAGTATAACGGTGGGGGAATCTATGGAGATCACTCAAGCTACCATAGGTCGCATTCATTTCCCTGCCATACATTATTTTGCTCTCTTTATAGGTAGATGCATTAATGGTAAGGACGAGGCATGTCACATGTGCGTTCCCGATCTTAGTGTTCTCAAGAGTGATGTATTAGGAGATAGACAATATAACTTGGGGGAATTGTTGCACGTAGGTTGCATAATAATAGTATTAATGGAGATTTCTTTGGTGGAATTTATGCAACCTGTTTAGCTGATTTTCATGAGATACCCATACGTGGAGATGATATTGAGTTGCCTCCTGCTTATTTAGATTATAATGCTATGGTTCGTCATCAGTTTGTTGAGAGGAACGATCAGTCCCTCCAATACCGACTAATCTTTGACAGACAACGTACCTATCATGTCGCTCTCCCCGCTCCTACTTTTTTTGACTTTCAGGCAAAAGAGAGATATGTTATAACCATGGAGGAGGCGAACGAGTACGAGAGGAGGACGGAGGCAGCCCGCCTCCAAGCTGCAGCCCTTCAGGCAGTAGCTGATGCATCTCAGTACGACCCCAGCTTCAACTTCGGATATCCACCACGCCATCCATGGGCATAGACCAACTTAGGCCAAAAGCCTAAGCTTGGGGGAGTACGTATTTCTCACCGACATTACATTCATGTTCACACACTCATGCCAGTTGTCGGTGCTCATACTTTTTCATTATATCATCCATGCTAGTTTATTTTCTTTTTAAGCTTTCTTCTTGTGTGTTTGAAAAACCTTAAGAAAAACAAAAAAATATTTGTAGCTTTTAGTTAGTTTACTTTCCATGCCTGTAGTGGTAGTAATTAAAAAGGAAACCCAAAAAGATTTCTCGTTCTTCTTTTGCTTGTTGGGAGCTTTCCCGTGTAAATAGTTTTATTTCTTTTCTTGTTCTTTGGGGTCGAGAGGAGAAGACCTTGATGAAAAATGTTGAGTGGCTCTCTTATATGGATTATTGTTGATCTAACAAAGAGCCCATATTACCTTGTCTTCTCCCATGTATTGAATGCTTGCAGATTCCAGCTTAGTCCAATGCACGTGCACTATTATTGTTATCCACACTATTCGGTCGTGCAAGTGAAAGACAATAATGACGAGATATGATGAACTGATTGAGATGAGAAAAGCTGGTATGAACTCGACCTCTCTTGTTTTTGTAAATATGATTAGTCCATTGCTCCTGATTCAGCCTATTATGAATGAAACATGTTTGCAATGACAATTAGAGATTATAGTTGCTTATGCCATGCTTAATTTGCTAGGAGTTTATAATGGTTTACCTTGTGTGCCAACATGCTATTAAAATGGTTGTGATGTGGTATGATAGGGTGGTATCCTCCTTTGAATGATTCATGTGGCTTGACTTGGCACATGTTCACGCATGTAGTTGAAACAAAATCAAGATAGCCTCTATGATATTTATGTTCATGGTGAATTATATCCTACTCATGCTTGCATTCGGTGTTGATTAATTTTAATGCATGTTCATGACTATTGTCGCTCTCTAGCTAGTCGCTTCCCAGTCTCTTTCTAGCCTTCACTTGTACTAAGCGGGAATACTGCTTGTGCATCCAACTCCATAAACCCCAAAAGTTATTCCATATGAGTCCACCATACCTTCCTATATGCGGTTTCTACCTGCCATTCCAAGTAAATTTGTATGTGCCAAACTCTAAACCTTCAAATAAGAATTCTGTTTTGTATGCTCGAATAGGTCATGTGTCAACTAGAGCTGTCTGTATCCTCCATGCTAGGAGGGTTATTCTCAAGAGGAGTGGACTCCGCTCCTCACTCACGAGAAAATGGCTGGTCACCGGGATGCCCAGTCCCATGCTCAAATCAAATCAAAATAATTGCAAACAAAACTCCCCTAGGATTGTTGTTAGTTGGGGGCACCCGTTGTTTCGGCAAGCCATGGATTGATGCTTGGTGGTGGTGGGGGAGTATAAACTTTACCATTTTGCTTGGGAACCGCCTATAATGTGTGTAGCATGGAAGATATCGAGATCTCTCGGTTGTTATGGTGACAATAAAAGTATACCGCTCAAAATTTTATTCATCTCTATTTCAAAATCGAGCTCTGGAACCTCTACAAATCCCTGCTTCCCTCTGCGAAGGGCCTATCCATTTACTTTTATGTTGAGTCATCATCCTCTTATTAAAAAGCACCATTTGGAGAGCACCACTGTCCTTTGCATGTATTATTATTAGTTTACATTGAGTATGACTTGACTGGATCTCTTTTACCATGAATTACAATGTCTAGTCAGTCCTTGATCTTTTAAAGGTGCTCTGCGTTTATGTTTTGCGGTCTCAGAAAGGGCTAGCAAGATACCATCTTGTTATATCATATTATGATTGTTTTGAGAAAGTGTTGTCATCTGAGATTTATTATTATTGCTCTCTAGTTGATTATGCCATTGATATGAGTAAACATGAGACCTAAATGTTATTGTGAATATGGTTAGTTCACAATCTTTGCTAAAAATTTGAATGCTAGCTTTACATATTTACAACAACAAGAGCAAACAGAGTTTGTAAAAGTTTTTCTTTATCACTTTCAGTTTATCAACTGAATTGCTTGAGGACAAGCAAAGGTTTAAGCTTGGGGGAGTTGATACGTCTCCGTCGTATCTACTTTTCCAAACACTTTTGCCCTTGTTTTGGACTCTAACTTGCATGATTTGAATGGAACTAACCCGGACTGACGCTGTTTTCAGCAGAATTGCCATGGTGTTATTTTTGTGCAGAAATACAAGTTCTCCGAATGACCTAAAAATCAATGGAGATTATTTTTGGAATATATAAAAAATACTGGCGGAAGAATCCACGTTAGGGGCCCACACCCTGTCCACGAGGGTGGGGGTGCGCCTACCCCCTGGGCGCACCCACTGCCTCGTGGGCCCCCTGATGCTCCACCGACGTCAATCTTGACTCCATATATTCACTTTCGTGGAGAGAAAAATAAGAGAGAAGGATTCAACGTGTTTTACGATATGGAGTCGCCGCCAAGCCCTAAACTCTCTCGGGAGGGCTGATCTGGAGTCCGTTCGGGGCTCCGGAGAGGGGAATCCGTCGCCATCGTCATCATCAACCTTCCTCCATCACCAATTTCATGATGCTCACCACTGTGCGTGAGTAATTCTATCGTAGGCTTGCTGGACGGTGATGGGTTGGATGAGATTTATCATGTAATCGAGTTAGTTTTGTTAGGGTTTGATCCCTAGTATCCACTATGTTCTTAGATTGATGTTGATATGGCTTTGCTATGCTTAATGCTTGTCACTAGGGCCCAAGTGCCATTATTTCAGATCTAAATCTATTATGTTTTTCATGAATATATGTGAGTTCTTGATCATATCTTGCAAGTCTATAGTCACCTATTATGTGTTATGATCCGTTAACCCCGAAGTGACAATAATCGGGATACTTACTGGTGATGACCGTAGTTTGAGGAGTTCATGTATTCACTATGTGTTAATGCTTTGGTCCGGTACTCTATTAAAAGGAGGCCTTAATACCCCTTAGTTTCCAATAGGACCCCGCTTCCACAGGAAGGTAGGACAAAAGATGTCATGCAAGTTCTTCTCCATAAGCACGTATGACTATATTCGGAATAGATGCCTACATTACGTTAATGCACTGGAGCTAGTTCTATGTCACCCTATGTTATAACTGTTGCATGATTGATCGCATCCGACATAATTATCCATCATTGATCCATTGCCTACGAGTTTTTCATATATTGTTATTCGCTTATTAAATTCTTTTCAGAGTGTACGCCTATGATCAATAGTGCCGAGGCCCCTACTTACCTTATGGGTAGGTAGGGGGAAGGAAGAGTGGGTCAGAGGGCTTCCTTCACAGTGCATACCTCTCTTTCTCTTTTTAGTTTTTCTGGCGGACCGGTCGTACTTTTCCGTTGCTACTGTTACAATCACTATAAACCCAAAAATATTACTTTTGCTACCGTTACCATGTAACATCCCAAATTTTCAATTTAGAATGTCATACATTAGATCATCATGCATATCATATTTTATTTTGCATTTTGGTTGACCCTAGAAATTCTACGCAACTCAATGACCCACGGAAAGAGTTGGGGATTTCGTTATTTTCATATTTGAGTTTTTCTCAAATTTTGAGAATAGGATCATTTGATTTTATTTATTTTATCATCAATTATTTCTATCACAAAAATATGAGAGAGGGAATAAAATGACTTTCCCAAAATAAAAAAATATTGAGGATTTAATAATAAAATCAAATAAGATTTTATTTTGGAGTTTTTCGGTGTTTTATTTGAATTTAGGAAAAATGCGCGTTTTTCAAAATTGCATTTAGGGCCCAAATAAATGTTCACCTTGTGTGGCTTGATTTTAGAAGCCCGTGAAAATTTATTTCGGAATTTTTGGAGTCCATTTAGTATTTATTTTTATTTTTTCTTCTAAGCGGAATAACTAAAAAAATAAAAATTCGGCGTTCGTCGTTTTTTCTTTTTCTCAGATTAAATCCGCGATTTTTCTGATCGCGATTTCTGATCCGATTTTTGTTTTAGTTTAACTTTTCGCTCGTTTATTGGAATCAGGCGATTCAAGCGCCTAGGGATTCGTCTCGAAACCCTCTATCCATTTAACCAACTTAAACAAGTTTTTGCTACTGTAAAATTTGCCCTACATCCAGATTACTAGAACGAAGTTCTTTTCTTTCGCCGTTTGACTTTCGTTGCTTCGTTCGATTTGATTCTTTTTGCCAACCGAAGTTCACAAGTTGAACCTTCTGGTTAGATCTCTTATTTGAGTTTTACCTGTGCATTAGATGAGTACTTATTGTATGCTTGTTTGATTGTCTCCGATAAAATACCCGGAGTGCGCCCCTGTTACTTCGAATCGTTAGGTTTCACGGATCATCAGCAAAACAAGTAACACTTTGATGGATAAAATCAGGGAAGCTCGGAAAGCTGACAAAGAGATTGCCGCTATAAAAGAGAAACTGAGCAAAGGAAAAGCTAAAGGATTTCGTGAGGATGAGCACGATACCCAATGGTTTGAAGACCGTGTTTACGTGCCCAATGACCCGGAGATCAAGAAGTTGATTTTGCAAGAGGCACACGATTCACCATATTCGATTCACCCAGGAAATACCAAGATATATTTGGATTTGAAGGATATTTTTTGGTGGACTGGAATGAAGAAGGATATTGCGAAGTATGTAGCAGTTTGTGATGTATGCCAGAGAGTAAAGGCAGAGCATCAGAAGCCAGCAGGATTTTTACAACCATTGCCGATACCCGAATGGAAGTGGGATAAGTTAGGCATGGATTTTATCACGGGATTGCCCAGGACTCGTTCAGGCTATGACTCGATTTGGGTTGTAGTTGATCGATTGACGAAAGAAGCTCATTTCATCCCAGTAAAGACCACTTACACCAGTGCTAAGTTGGCAAAGATATACATGACCAGAATAGTATGTCTGTATGGAGTTCCGAGGAGTATCGTATCAGATAGAGGAACCCAGTTTACCTCAAAGTTCTGGAAGCAGTTGCATGAAACTTTGGGAACCAGGTTAGAAGCTCATTTTTTCTTTTTCTCGGATTAAATCCACGATTTTTCTGATCGCGATTCCTGATCCGATTTTTGTTTTAGTTTAACTTTTCGCTCGTTTATCGGAATCAGGCGATTCAAGCGCCTTGGGATTCGTCTTGAAACCTTCTATCCGTTTAACCAACTTAAACAAATTTTTGCTACTGTAAAATTTGCCCTAGATCCAGATTACTAGAACGAAGTTGTTTTCTTTCGTCGTTGACTTTCGTTGCTTCGTTCGATTTGATTCTTTTTGCCAACCGGAGTTCTTAAGTTGAACCTTCTGGTTAGATCTCTTATTTGAGTTTTACCTGTGCATTAGATGAGTACTTATTGTATGCTTGTTTGATTGTCTGCGATAGAATACCCGGAGTGCACCGCCTGTTACTTCGAATCGTTAGGTTTCGCGGATCATTAGCAAGGCAAGTAACACTTTGATCATACCTTTTCTACTATCCAGTTTTATTGCATTAGATCAATCCTTACACATTGCATGATTAGGATCTAATTAAATTATGGGATGGGAAGTAGTTGAGGTAGTACCTATTACCTGTTATTATCAAACCTTTGGGAGTTACTTCTACGTTTGCTTATTATGCCATGCTATGCTAGTAGACGTGGATTGGGTGAGTGATTTCATGACAGATGTGAGATTGTTAATTAATGGTTTAGGCACCTGGGTATCAACTTAAACACGCATCTGGGTGGATTTAGGCACCTGGGTATTCCAGGACTTGCCTGTTTTCTTTTGGACCGCCACCCAGGCTCAAAGGGATCATGAGACTATTCATACTAGAAACTTCCGTGTGCAGCCACAAGCTATTATGGGCTCTAGCATAGTTGACTAAGTTATGCGAACTCTTACAGTGGTAGACTAGCAGATGTAGGGGATGTAGGTGGTATGGTCTACCCGATCGTGGTTAGCCGTGTCCCCGGTTATGGACATCTTGAGTATCTAGTACTTGGATTATCATGTGAATCTCAACATGTTACTCTAAATTAATTTTGTTGGGTTATGTTTAATGATGATGCTTAATTGGGATTGAGGATGCTGTCAACCATTCTCAATGTTTAACAACCACCATGATAGTAATTAAATTTATTCCTTTGAAGTAGGGAAAAATTGGCTTTACGCAAAACTGTAACCATAGAGCTTTCCACCAGCCAAATATGCATATAGTATAGTTGTTTCATTCCATTACTCTCTATGTGTTACCTTGGCAGCATATTCCATGTGCTGACCCGTTTTCGGGCTACAACGTTAATATTGCAGACTTTTTCAGACGACGATTAAGGAGTCTTTAGGTCATGGTTCTATACTCAGTGATGCCGTTGGAGTTGATGGACTCACTTATCTTCCAAGCCTTCCGCTGTTATCGTTATTAGATGGCCTTAAGCCATATTTATTGTAATAAGTTCTCTTATGAGACACTCGATGTAATAAGTGTGTGATTGCTACTCTGCTATAAATCCTCCGAGTACTGTGTGGTGTCAGCATTACTGATCCAGGGATGACACCGGAGCACAGAGATCAGACTGTTTGAGGTCTGGTCGCTACATACCACTACTATCATATTACTTTGCTACTAAACACTTTGCTGCATATATTAGGTTTCCAGGTGCGTTTGAATTGACAACTCCACTGCTAATACTTGAGAATATTCTTTAGCTCCCCTTGTGTCGAATCAATAAATTTGGGTTGAATACTCTACCCTCGAAAACTGTTATGATCCCCTATACTTGTGGGTTATCAGCACTCCGTATGCAAGCATCCGGATGGCTGCAGTGCATTTCTGATAAGATGAGAAGCCAATCTTTCCAAGGACATCCTCTTTGCACTCAAAATAATTATTGTATCCGACCACGCCCTCTCTAATATGGTTGAAAAGATGCCTACTTAGACGGAAACGCCATAGGAATTTTTGATGTTTGAACAACGGGTTGGTTGTGTCAAAGTAGTCCTTCCAAAGAAGGAAATGGCCGCTCTCTCGGTTGCGATTCAACGCCGGAAGATGCCCCGGGATTGAGCCACGGAATAACGGCCGCTGCCTGTTAAGGTGGGCATGGACCAACACGGTAGCCAAGATCTCCTCCTCCTCATTGGACGAGGAATCGTCGGAGTCGCAAAGGAAATTGTGGAAGAAGAACTCGTCGGCGGAGTCCATTTTGTACCTTGGCAAACTGTCGAACAGCTTGTGGGCGTTAATGAAGAAGCTGGCCGGCGAAGAGATGCGCGCCTCGCTTGGACCAGGTGGCTGGCCTGGAGGCGTCCGACGAGCGTGCCGGCGTCAGGGCAGCGGATGTTGTCAGATGAAGGAGCTGGCCGGGGCTGGGAGGCGGCTTCCTGCTCGCGCCAACGTCGGGGGTGGGGGGGTGAGGAAGCTTCGGTGCCTCGGCGACGAGGCGATGGTGCCAGCGGCATGGAAGATGGCGGTGTTGGGGGGAGGTGTGGAGGCACCGGTTGCTGGCAGAGGCACCAGAAAATGGGAAGAGGCGACGACGGGGGAGGGGGGGGGCGAGGGTTTGCTATCAAGGGGTGGGAAGGATGGCCAATGCGCACCGACTGGCGGGCCAGGGGGAGTAGTTGGCGCGCGTGTCTGTCTAGTGTCCGCGCTGACACAAATCAGGATGTAAAATGGCTGGGAATTGGTCGGCAGGCGGACGAAAAGTGGACGCGCATCTGTTTGGGTCAGCGCGTTGGGTCAACTTTTCTGTCTGCCGCGACCCAAACAGACACGCGCGGACGAAATTGGTCACCACTATAAAGTTCTCTCACCTGCAATAAAATAAAATAAAAAGTTGACTTATTAAAAAGTTTAATTCGATGTTTTTCTTGTGAAGGAGATTAAGCATTTGATGGGCCTTAGACATACTTGTATCACTCATGTTTCTAGGTCTTAAAATAAAGCTAGCGATAGTTTTGCGAATTTTGCTAGAACTCAAGGTAGGACCATGACCTGGCTTGGGGTTGGTCCGGTAGAGGTGTTGGAGATAGTTTTTTATGATTGTAAGGATATTTTGATTGAGTAATACAAATTTTTCTCCCTGTAAAAAAATTAATTTGATATTTATGCTTGCCTTGTTTTTTTTAAAGGGAGGATGTACCCTGGTCTCTGCATCTGAGCTTGAAGCCACCATCTTGAAAATACCTGTCGCTACTCTTATAAAGGGATGTCGAATATCCGAACCTAATTGATACCAAACAGACATCACACCAACACCTAATGTCTAATGCCGGATGGCCCATCCAAGCCACAATACTTGGTTTGAGTTACAAGATGCTTATCGCTAACAATCAACAGTGTCCTCGGTTTTTGTCTCTAGGTCCCGTGCATCCACGTTTAGTTCACCTTGTGGCTATCTTTTGATTTTGTTTGCATGCTTGGCTTGGTTTTCTAGAACGCATTTTTCAGTTAATGTGACAATGCGAAAATTATCCTCCTTATGCGGGTAGAGCATATGATAAATGTGTATTTCAGCGGCTTGCGGTACGCATCGTCACTGAGATTCTCAAACTTTGGGCGACAAAGCACTATAATCCACTAATCTAGCCAAGATACAACACGAGCGCATAAATTCACTAATTGCCAACATGTCTTAGCAAAATAAAAACTTGGTCTGGAAATGACCTTTGTGGTCATGGATACTAGTATGATCGAGCAGACCAGTTAAAGGACGAATCCTCCAAGAAGACTCCATCTCCAGTTCACTACAAGGTTGATGTAATCTTAGGCGGGAACCCACAGCTCTATAATCACAAATTCTGATGCCTCCAAGTCCTATGATGTTTGTCTAAGCACAAAACAGATCTACATTGCATATGTGGCATGATGATATAAATCTACCAGTGACCAAGCTCTACCTTTGCTTGGCCTATGTGTGCAAGATGACTTTGTGAACTATGATCATGTTCCATCTATTTCTCACGCTTAAATAGAAACATTGTGCAAGAACCATGAGATGGATTCTTTCATGCGGTTCATTAGTCATAAAGAGCACATCTGCATTAATGTACTTCTCTGTATTCGCAAAAAAAATGTGCTTCTCTGAGCATCCAATCCCTCAATGAAGTAGCTCTCTAATAGATGTTTTGACCATGAAAAATCAATTTCGTAATTTAGTACCTAGATGACACCATTTTGAGAACAATGTGTGCATTTGTCATGCCCACCCTCATGGTCACTAATAAGTAAAATAGATCTAAGCAACCAGCCATCAACTCATAATTTGGTAAACGCCTTACCCAAATATCTCCACTGAAAGACGGAAATGTTTCCACATGTACTTCTTGGTTCGTCTCACTAATAAGGGTAAAAAATTGTTTATTGTCTCATCATTGATATGGGGAGTATATTAATCATTCACATTATGTCAAAAAGCTTAATCCAATTTCCTGCGGTTCGTTACTCGGTATCTAGTTTTAGCCATGTGTATTGGATACCACAGATGTAGTATTAGAGTTCAGTAGATTCCGTTTCATTTTGTTAAACCATTATAGAGACCGTATCTAAAAATTTCCATCTATTATATCTTATAAAGGTATGCCTAACCAGAAAAATATAGGCATGCTAGAAATCTTAGAAAAAGGTAAAACATCTAGTCGTTTATTTAAATAGCTCACATCACACAATTAAACACATTTCCATTAGATAATTTAGGACCAACGAGACCAACCACCATGAAAAAGGACCCGAAGAGACAATTAAAACATTTTTTGGTATTGACCTCTTTTCTATCTCTCTCCCATGGCATCTTTTCCCCGTGCATGTATTCCATCAATTTCTGACGTTTCACTTGTGTGTCCCCACAATTTCTAATGGACCGCACTATTTGATAAACATTATGTATTCAGTATACTACTAAACACCTTTAACCTAACCATGATGCTTCTCTTTACCACATTTCTACAAAAGAATATTGCACGCAAGTAAACACACACAAAAATGATGTTAGGAAGGTTCTTTCATATTTCAAAAATTCAAAATATATTCTCTCAAATGAAAAAATCAAATAAAAAATAGTTTTCTCTAGTAAATTCGTCACAACGAGATCTTTGGATGTGTGAGTAATCTTCAACCTCGGCTTGTCCCTAAGTCCCATGCATCCATGTTCATCGCCCCCATGCCCAAGCCGGTCTAATGTTCGCCTTTATCTCTGTGAAATATGCAACGCTAACAGCTGGGGCATTTTGGCAACTTAATTTCGGATGTGCGAGTAACTTTTTTGTCTCTAGGTCCCATGCATCCGTGTTTAGTTCACCTTGCGGTTATTTAATTTTTTGATTTTGTTCTTGTATTTTGCGTGCTTGGCTTGGTTTTTTATAACACATTTTCGAGTTAATATGACGGCAAAAATTATCCTCCTTTTTTCAGGTAGTGCATATTGTAAATGTGCATTTCAGTGGCTAGGAGTAAGAATCATCATAGATGTTCTCAAACTTTGGACGATTATGCAGTATAATCCACAAATCTAGCCAAGATACAACATTGAAGTACATACCAGCTGACTGCCAACATGTCTTTGCAAAATAAATACATATTCTGGAAATGGCTTGTGAGGTCAGGGATACTAGCATGACCGAGTTCACCAATTAAATGAGTCCTCGAAGAAGGGTCCATCTCCAATTGACGAGCAATTTGAAGCGGCCTTATGTGGAAATTGACAAACATACAATCACAAACTATGATGCTTCCAAGTCCTATGATGTTTGTCCGGATGTGTAAAGCTTATCTACATTGCACATGTGGTATGATGATATAAACCTACCATTGACTGAGCTCTACCTTTTCTCGGCTCATGTGTGCAAGATGACTTTGCAAACTATGATCATATTTCATATATTTCTCATGCTTAAATAGAAACATTGTGCAACAACCATGGGATGGATTCTTTCATGTGGTTCATTACGGCCATAAAGAGCACTTCAACATTAACGTACTTTTCTGAGCATCCCATCCCTCAATGAAGTAGCTCTCGGATACATGTTTTGATCATGACAATTCAATTTCATAATTATAGTACCTGCAGGATGCAGATGCTACCATTTTGAGAAAAGCGTGTCCACTTCTCATCTCTACCCTCATGATCATTGACAAGTAAAATGGATCTAAGTAACCAGCCATCAAATCATTATTTGGCAAATGCATTACACGAATCTCTCCAATGGAAGATGGCAATGTTTCCATTGCTAGTTCTAGGATCGTCTCACTAATAAGGGTAAAAAAGAAGTGCTTATGGTCTCATCATTGTTATGGGGAGTAGATTATTCATTAACATTATGTCAAAAAGCTTAATGCAATTTTCTATGGTTCGTTACTCAATATCTAGGTACAGCCATATGTATTGGACACCATAGGTGTTGTATTAAAGCATCTCAGTAGACTATGCATAATTTCATTCTGTTAAATCATTATAGACAGGGTATGTAAAAAAATCCATCTATTATACTTATAAATGTACGCCTAAGCAGGAAAATGTAGGCATGTTAGAAATCTTAGAAAAAGAGCAAAACATCTATTTTCTCTATTCCTAAATATAAATCTTTTTAGAGATTTCAATAAAAACTGCACACGGATGTATATAGACATATTTTAAAGTGTAGATTCCTTCATTTTGTTCCTTATGCAGTCCGCATTGAAATCTCTAAAAAGACTTATATTTAGGAACTGTGGTAGTAGTTTTTTATTTGAGTGACCCACATCACACAACTAAACACATTTTAATTAAACAAGGTAGGATCAAAGAGACCGGTTATCTTGTAAAAGAACCTGAAGAGACAATGAAAACAATTTTTGGTATCGACCTATTTTCTTTCTCTCTCCCATGGCATCTTTTCCGGATATGTTGCATGTATTCCATCAATTTTTGATGTTTCACTTGTGTGTTTCTACAATTTCTAACGGACCACACAATTTGACGATCATTATGTATTTAGTATATTGCCAAACACGTTTAAACTAACCATGATGTTTCTCTGTATCGCATTTCTTCAAAAGGATAATGCTCGCTAGTACACACAAAAAACACGATGTTATCAAGATTATTTAGTATTTCAAAAATTAAAAAAAAACCTCTCAAATGAAAAAACGAATACAAAAATATTTTCACTAGTAAATTTGTAGCAAAGAGACCTTTGGATGGAGTTGTGAGTAATCTCTAACCTGGGCTTGTCTCTCGCTCCCATGCATCCATGTTTAGTGCATATTGTCGTTATTCTTTTATTATCTTCGCAACGAGATATTCCCTTGCTGACTCACAGCGTGGGAACTATATCTTGCTTATAGTTAGATGTATGCTCCACTCGCCTGAAGCGCATCCCTGCTACAGTAATGGGCCGGCGCACGGCTCCAACATCGTTTTCACTTTTTTGCTATTATTTAATACTTCAATCGAGTTTTTTCTCCAGCTTTCTAAGATTTCTCTACGGTTTTCATTCCCACTGTTTTGCTTTTTTTTTCCTTTGGTTTTCACCGTTTCCTTTCTTTTGCAGTGGTATTACTTTGTCTTTTTTTTGTTCCTTTCTCCTATTTTCTTTGTTTCTTTCTTCAGTTCCATTGTTTTCTTTTTTCTTTTATTTCAACACATGTCGATTCTTCACATGCAATGTACATTTTTCGCATAGATCAGAAGCATTTTATACATGTTTTTTTTCAAATACATGTTTTGATGTCTACTTTTTTCCATACATATTTGCATCCGAAACATTTTTTAGACATGTTTAACATTTTTCAAATACATGTTTTGTTGTCTATTCTTTGGCATACACATTGTATTTGTACATTTGTTGTATACATCAAAAGCATTATTTTTATACATGTTACATTTTTCAAATACATGATTAACAGTTTTTAAAATACATGGTTTGATATCTATTCTTTTTCGAACATGCTATACATTTTCTGCATATATCTGAAACATTATTTATATACACATTTAACATTTTTTTTCAAATACTATTTTGATGCCATTCTTTTTCATCACATTGTAAATTTTGAGTATACATCGGAAACATTATTTTTATACATGTTTAGCATTCCTCAAATACATGATTAATATTTTTTTCAAACATGTTTTGATGTCTATTCTTTTTCATACACATTGTACATTATATATATATATATAGGGTCGCGCTATTCGTCATCCTAGGTGAGGAATAGTTATTCTTCACCCCCTTTATTTTACCATCAATGCACCGTAATTTTACGTTCTGTAAGTTTTGTCTTATTTCCGACGCAAAAAGGGACCGTAAGAAAATATATAATCGCCGTAAAAATATATTTTATATCATGTAAAATTATAAATGTAAAAATATAGTCTAAAAAATACACATAAACTGCAAATTTTTCTTGTCTTATGACCTATATTTTTATTTTCTTATGTCAAATTTTACGTAGTGAATCAATAGGAATGTAACTATTTGAATTCCGAACGTAATTTAATTATAAAATGATCGTAATATTACATCGGGTGAAGAATACCTTATTCCGCACCCTGGATGATGAATAGTAACACTATATATAAATATATAGCCTTTTTACTATTATTATTTAAATCGAAATTTAAATGGATATAATGCTAGGAAAATTCAACGGCAGATGCTGCGGCTAGGAGTATGTACTCCTAGGAGTACTAACCCATTTTCCTATATATGAAGCATTTTTTTATACACAGTTAATATTTTTTTCAAATGCATGTTTAACATTTCTTTTAAATACATATTTTGATGCATAGTCTTGTTCATACACATAGTATATTTTTGTATACATCTAAAAATTGTTTTTATACACATTTAACATTTTTCAAATACAGGATTAACATTTCTTCAAATACGTTTTTTGATGTCTACCATTTTTATAAACAATGTAATTTTTTGTATATATCTGAACATTATTTTTTATACATATTTATCATTTTTCATACATGATTTTTAAAATATACGTTTAATTTTTGTACATCTATAACATTTTTTAAAACTGTCAGATGTGTTTTTTAAACATATGAATATTTTTGAAATATTTATACATTTTTGAATGTCTAGACATTTTTTGAATGGTAGAAACATTTTCTAAAAATTGAATGAACATTCCTTTACGCTACATTTACATTTTCTAAATGCATGATGAACACTTTAAAAGGCATACTTTTACCTCACGAGGTATGGACAACTCAATGGGAAAAAAACATACGCTTCAACTGTGAACTTACAGAGTGATCAACACCAGACACATGTTTTTTAGGAGTAAAGCCAAGTTTAATTCATCAAAGTCCACATGACGTGGGATACAATGCAGGTGGTGGGTTAGCCAAACCAGATGTGGCGTCATGGACCACGGGAGAGAGAGTACCTGGCTAAACTATGTGCTTTAGAGGTCACAGCACGACCTTCAAAAGAAAATTTACAATGAAAGAGAGTTGCTTTGAGATTAATCACACTGATAATGGCATTGTATCTACCTTAACTTTTGATACCATGTGGTGGATGCGTTCATGCAGTTCATTCCTGCCATGAAGAGCAATAATCATTCATGTACTATTCTGAGCATTCCATCCCTTTAATGAAGCAACTAGTTTGTCTATACTTTTGATAGAGTATAGAAGACTATGATCCCAACTCTCAGTCTTGGAAGCGTGCATATATTGGCCCCTTCTTTCAGCTGGGCTCTCTATTCCACAGGAAAGAACATAACAACTTTAGAGCGAAAATAGCCACAAACATGAAGGGGGGCTCCCTTTCGCACATGATTAGGCTGTGCCGCTTCACTAGTCCATTCTAAACCATTCATACAAGGATAAATAAACTTCCAATGAATGTTGGACATTATTTGACCACAAGTAGATCTATGGTTGATGTTTTATCATAACAACTGAAGTTCATAGTAGTTTGTAGAGATGACAACATTTTTGAAAAAAAAATCATTGGATCATTAACAAGTAAAACAAGTCTAAGCAAGCAACCATCAGGTCATCATTGGTAAGTGTCCTTGCAACTTTCTCCAACAGAAGATATAAATGAATTGCGTATTGACCTTTTTTTCAGCAGAGGTTCATAATTGGCCATGCACCGTGTCGATGGGGTGCCCAAGTATATTACCACCATCGATGATGGAATTACTTCGATCCTTTATACGAGACTGGTCTAAAGTACAATGATTAGGCGTCGCCAGGACCCATCAAACTATTTCAACGGAATCACAGGGACATGAGACACTATATACCTAGGCTACGGCCCTTTTATAGTTAACTAAAATGTCTTATGTGGCCTTATGATCTTTACGACGTCAGTGGAACCTAATCTAGATGTTGTCTATACTCCTAACGATAATGCTCCTCAAGATCAATGTGGTTTGCATTTAGCTTGTGTGGTACGTGTGAATTTACTTGTTTTCTGTCGCGGCCTCCTGCACTTTATATATGCGGCTTGTATTGGAAGGTTTACTCTATGGATTAGGCTCGTAGACGACTCCAATTCCAATATATGAGAAGATCACCTTTGGTCGTTTTAAATTATGGATTGCTGGTACTTCATATCCTGTCCTATGCGAAGTTATTGCCATATGCAATAGGGTATGAGTGTTCTAGAAGATCCCTCACACTCGTATGCTAACATGTAATCGTGTTATACATATACGGTATATACATGTATTATGGTATATTCATCGGAGAGACGCCAAACACTTCATAATCTCGTGAGTTATGTGAGGAGTGTTAGTTAAATAGATTAGAAAAAAATAATTAAGGGGTTGCAAAAGAAAGATGGGAGCTTCTTTTTTTTTCCCTTTTTTGCAAAAACAATAAGGCTTGGCCAATGGTGGTATCTGTCGTACTGTCTCCCTCGTGTTCTCTGTGCATGCGCTCAGTTCAGGTCACCATGCCTTGCTCATAAGTTGGTGGCGGTATGTCTGAACATAGACGACGTAGAGATGAAATAGCTGCTATTTTGGTACACAACCTACGTGCATATCAAGAGATGGAAGAGACAGAAACAAAAATTAAGCACGATGGGCATGCTGCGCATGAGATTGAATTTTCATTTGGTCAACATCAGATTTTTTTTTTGACGTGATGGTCAACATCAGATTGAACATATTATATTTTTTTTTAGTCGAGATTGAACATGTTGCATGTGCGTATGCTTATGCAATCTGGAAGCCCAAATACCAACGGGCTTCAAGCCACTCGGGATAACAAACTAGGCCGGCCCACAACATAACATATGCGAGATTACAGGGCACAAACGGAGTTTAGTACCACCTCGGTTGTTTAGCGGAAGCAACACGGTTTAAAAGGACAGGCCCTGCGCACATTGGCACGACCTTACTTGAACAGGATCTGTTCTATAGTAGTCGTACCGCTGCATCCTTTACCAATAAGGAGGCAAGCACTTAACCCTGATTGATGACATGACACCTGTGGGCCAGAGCGTGATTAATGGCTGGATCATCAGTTGAGATGATCCATGGCTGTAGAGGATCGTTCTTGATCAGCTCTAGCTGACCAGGTGGCTATCAGGTTGTCTGACAGGGCATTCCCATCTTTTTTTTGGCCGTCAGCACAATTGACTACTTCTGTGGCTGTTCAGTATTTTTACACTGCATTCTGAATCTTTATCGAAAAACCTGAAGTTTTAATCGAAAAAAAATGTAGTTAGAAGTGTATGCAGATTACTACATCCGAAAATATAAAATGTTTGGAACGCCATCAAACAATCGCCGGCTGACCGTGCTCCTGGTCCGGACGGCTTCTCCGGCGTCTTCTATAGGCGGTGCTGGCGCATCATAAAAGCTGATCTCATGCGAGCCCTACAACAATTCCATGATCTCAACGGTGGCCGCAGTTTCAAAGACCTCAATGCAGCAACGGTGGTGCTAATTCCAAAAGCTCCGGATCCAACTGACATTGGTCATTTTCGACCAATTAGCTTTGTACATTCCTTTGCTAAGCTCATCGCAAAGATCCTTTCCCTGCGCCTCGCCCCAAAACTTGGCAGTCTCATCTCTCCAGCGCAAAGTGCTTTCCTGAAGACTAGGTGCATCCACGATAGTTTTTTCTTTGTCAGAAATGCCGCACGCAGCCTGCACCGTAGAAAGAAACCTGCACTACTCTTCAAAATGGATATAGCGAAGGCGTTCGACTCAATCTCGTGGGAATATCTACTTGAGCTACTTCAGAAGCTAGGTTTCTCTGCACGATGGTGCGATTGGATCGCTCTGCTTCTGCAATCCTCCTCCTTTGTAGTCCTTCTAAGTGGTGTGGAGGGCGAGCTGATAGACCACCACAGAGGACTACGTCAAGGCGACCCGCTCTCCCCATTTCTCTTCATCCTTGCCATCGACATGCTGCAGCGGATTCTAGATCGTGCTGCCGCCCTTGGATACCTGGCGCCACTTCCTGGGCGCGATGTCAAGTTGCGCATCAGCCTCTACGCGGACGATACAATCATCTTCTCCAACCCACGCAATGAGGAGGTCTCCTGCTTGCTAACTATACTAGAGAAGTTCGGGGAGGCAACGGGTCTGCGAGTAAACCCTTCAAAATCCACTGTCACGCCTATCAAATGTCAGTCCTTGGATCTAGACAATATACTGCAAGGTTTCCCTGGAAGGCGAACAAGCTTTCCGATCACATATTTAGGCTTGCCGATATCCTTAGGAAGACTGAAGAAGGTGCACCTCTAGTTCATCTTTGATCGCGTCAAAGCCAAGCTAGCAGGATGGAAGGGGAGGCTGATGAACTGTGCGGGACGGCGAGCGCTGGTCCGCTCTGTGCTCCTAGCCATCCATACATTCGCGCTCACCGCAATCAAAGCCTCGGCTGGAGTCTTGAAGGACATTGACAAGATTTGCAGGCGCTTTCTTTGGGCTCAGGAGGAGAAGCTATCCGGCGGCAAATGCAAAGTAAACTGGCAGACGGTCTGCTCCCCGATCGATCTTGGCGGACTTGGAGTTTTAGATAGCGCTAAATTTGCTAGGGCGCTGCGGCTGAGATGGCTATGGCTGTTGTGGGATGAGGCTAACCGGCCATGGAGTGGCTTTCCTTTGCCGTGTGACGACCAGGATCGCCAGCTCTTTGCTGCTGCAACAAGCGTCTCTGTTGGCAACGGCGAGCGCACACTCTTTTGGGAATCCACCTGGCTAGGGCCGTTGCCGCCAAAGGCGATTGCACCCTCTCTCTTTGCCCGATGCAGGTGTAAGAATCGCACAGTCAAGGATGCGCTGCAAGGCCAAAAATGGATTCACGACATCCGCCCCCCCCCCTTCGAATGCCAACATATTTGAATTCAGGAGGCTATGGAATATGATCGACGAGGCCCAGGTTTCACTGCAGCCAGATGTCCCGGACAATATCACCTGGAAGACAAGCCTCTCCGGCACCTACAGTGCAGGGGCCGCTTACAAGTTCCAATTCGCTGGACGGATCGGATCAAACTTCATAAACATGTTTTGGAAGGCCTGGGCTCCTCCACGCTGCAAGTTTTTCACATGGCTGCTAATGCTCGATAGGCTGTGGTGCGCCGATAGGCTGCAAAGGCGCTGATGGCCAAATGAATACTTCTGCCCGCTGTGCGTCCGGAATCTTGAATCATCAGTGCACCTGCTCTGGCACTGTCCGATGGCAAGGACGATCTGGACTGCAGCGACAAGATGGCACGGCTGCGCTGCTCTTGCTCCAACCACCTGGCCAGAGGGCGACAGATCTGAGATGTTCTGGGCACATATCATCGACAACACACACACACCGAGCATCAGAAAGGAATCAGGTCGCTCACCATGCTCATCACATGGGAAATTTGGCTCGAGCGAAACCGTAGAGTTTTTCACAAGAAGATCGTTGCGCCCTGGGCTGTCATCCAGGCAGTGCGAGGATCCCTGGAGGCTTGGAGACTGGCGGGAGCGAAATGTTTGCAGCCCCCTTTTGGGGACCCAACGTGAGAGATCATCCAAGTATGGCTTAGGGGCCTGGCCCTCGTTTCATTTCTCTTCTTTTTCTCTCCTCAAACCGCGTCAGCGGCTGTGTAAATATTGCTCCCTACCCCTATAATATAATGGCTAGCAATTGCTGGCGGCTTCAAAAAAAAAATAAAGTGTTGAGTTTCATCCGTAGGATTAACATCCATTGAGCGAACGTACAAGTTTCGTCCCTAAGCCATGGTGGTCATCGGTCAACACTGTCATGGCCAAGGCCCCCAAATGTCGGATGCCATTTTTGACTAAGACTGGCATCAACAGCTAATCCCACTCGACATATTCCTTTGCTCTCTATACAACGGCGCTTTTCCTTGTCAATGTTTCCCCCTAAGCCGATGTGGTGTTATCCTATCTTATCATATCAACAGAACCAGCATACGCAATCGCTAATAACATGGATAAATCTTCCGCCAAAAGGGAGAGAGATTTGGGAAGGGCTACCCGGCCGTGGGATCTCGGAGAATGTGATGCTTCCGTTCCACCCTTCCATGGCGAAAGAAGCTTGAAGCAATTATAGTAAACAAACACATGTACGCTTCTCCTATAAACAAAACATTTCTCTGGATATGCTGGAGTGGGGAGAGAGATGCCATAACCCTAGAAAACCAAACAGCCCCCCTAAACCGTGATCTCGCGTGATCTAATCACGGGGTTATTGTAATGCAAACATGTGATCGGTGTCTTGAAGGGTGCGTTTTAAAATCAGCGAAGATCGATTTGCTCCTGACAGTGTGATCCAAACGCGACCATTTGGGTCGTACCTTCCCCAATTAGGTACTACAGTTAGGGCATGCAAGCATGTGGTAGTGTCCAATGCGTGACTAGGCACGAATCGGTTGCTACTGCTACGAGACAGCCAAATCTTTCCTACTAACAAACACATGACACGAGCAAGTAATTCCGCATGTGTTAAACAGTGGGCTAGAATACAATCCCAGGGATCGATCGATCTTGTGCGAAGGAAGATATGGAGGCGATCGAGGATTGGAAGCATGCATGAGACCAATTTCCCTCTACACCGACTGCACCCATGCACATGGATCAAAGGGCGTAGGAAGGGACAGGCGCACTGCTGCCGAGCCTCTCGAGTGAGTCCCATCATGGGCACTCATTGCGGTAATTATGGCCGCAATTATGCCAGTCCGAAAGGCCCACAGCTAGCGGCGAAGCTGGCTAGCAAAGCCACACGAACACGATCGACCCTAATGGAGTGGATTAGCAATAATTGTCTCATTGAACCACTATACTAAGCCCCTCCTTTTCTTTTGACCACCGATGGATCGTCCATGATCACACACACCGCGTTTGCGTTTGCGGTTTGCGCTTGCACGGCGACAGAAACCCCAGGAAAGGCTGCGGCGGGCCATGAGCCGGCCGGAGGAGGCCTTTGATTCTTTTTGGACACGGCATGATGATGGCCAGCGCCACCGCGCAGCCTTATTAATCCGGCCGGCCGGACCCCCGCCGTATAATAATCATGCTTTCGCTGCCGGGCGAGCTCGCTTGTCCCTGGCCGGTAGGTGACACGATCTCAGAATCAGCACTGCCGGTTGATCTGCGTGTGCTTCGATGCTCGTACGTAACTACTCCGTGTTAGCTGTGTGAGGATGTGGAGGGGGTAGAGCTAGGCTGTAAAGATCACGGAGCACGAGTAATTCCGGTTCCGTTTCCTGTCCTTGGCGGCATCATGTGGTTGCGATATCGGGGCGGGCGGAGCCTATATCGGCTGTCGGGCGGGCCGACACGCCAGCACCACGGACGCCGATCGATCGATCGATCGCCAGAGGACATGGTCCGACGGACGGAGGCGGCCATGATTCGGTTCGGTACGGCCGTTCTTCGCGATCGGGTGATCGCGTGTGGTGGCTGGCGGATTGCTGTTTGCTCGAGCGTAGTTAATTGGGGAGTGGCGCTCGGATGCCGCGGTGGTTGGGCGCACTGCGGCGGACGTGATCCTGCCGGATTTGATGTGGGTGTGGTCACGGTCTCGCGGAGAAGGTGATTCTCGAGATTCTCCGAGTTCTGGGTGTGGGTGGGTTTTGGATGCGACTTGTGGACTGCCGTTGCGCGGAAAAAAATTATATGAGACCAGGTCTCATGGTTAATAGGTGAGACCCGTCCTAATGAATGACATGTGACATTCACAAATCACAAAGCATTTAATCTTTCTTCCTCCTGATTTTAAGTGGGGGGAAGGTGGGGAATGATTTGAGATTTGTGAATGCCACGTGTCATCCATCAGAATGGGTCTCGCGTGAAACCTGGTTTTATAGAATTCTTTTCCTCCGTTGCACTCGGGCGAGTGGTTTTTCGGTACGCGTCAGGAAGGAGGAGGTGGCCGGGGATGCGTTGTTTGCGCTGGAAAGTGGTCGCCGGGCCGAGAGACCGCAACAGCACGCCCCGTGCGTGCGTGCCTCTGCTCTGCGTTGGTCGTCGATGAGCAGAGCCGATGAAACTCAGAATTCACATTTTGCTAGTACGTAAAAACACCAAGTATTTTCGGATATAACGATCTGCATGCGTCTTCTTCAGTTTGCTGATGAACTATATGTTAAAAGAACATGTCCGTAAATTCTAGGCAGCAGAGTTTGTTCTTCGAAAAAAGGCATAATATATTGAGATTCCAGTCCTTGCACAATAGTACAATACATACGTATATACATGAGCATGGCGGCAGATCAATTCCTTTGGTCCGCTATCAGCAGAGGAAGAAGACTTATTCAGGTGGCAGCTCACAGACAACTTTGGGCCAGAAGGACAGCATGTATGCGGTCTCACATGTCAGTGACCCTTAGTCAGCTATATTAAAGAGCTATCTTAACCCACAAGGGTATCTTCAAAGCGGAACCTCAAGCCTCCACTTAATGTTTGAATCATCACTTGTCATCTAACGGGGATCTGTATATGTCCGTTTAGCAGTTCAGACGTACGGATTCCGGTATCAAAGAAACAAATGTAAGAGGCTTTGCAGGAGTCCGGACATCCATTTGACCAATCACATGCATGGTCTCTCACTCCTCCCAACTGGACACTAAACCACAGATATCCCACCACATGCATGGTCCTCATCTACTTTTTCTCCTCACGACCGAATACTATGTAATTCGCATTGAATGGCTCTCTCTCGTATCATGTCCGCGGACCACGTCCGGACATATACTAGAGATGTTTGCGGGTCAGCGTTGAAGATATCCTAAGGTCGGCATACAACACTTTCTTTTTCGACACAGTGCTCGCTGACTATATTGCCCTCCTATCGAAGAATGCAGTGTCACCCAAAGAAAAATACTTCACATGGTTAGTGAAAGCACAAGTTTACTCCCATAGGGGGGGTGAATGGGTGATTTTTAGAAATTCATCAAACACTGATGAATTTGACGAAGATTAGAGTGAAGAAATAGAAACACAAGGAAACTAAATCATCACAGATACAGAAAGCATGCGTACATGATACATATAGGTTAAGAACATGCAATCATACGAGCATACAAGCATGAAGATGATGAACTGAAGAAATAAAAGACAGCATGATGAAAGTCTTCAGTTCAAAATCATCAAAAGGTAGATCACAAATTCTTCAGCAGCGGAATATCGTAAGGTAAGGGCTGAAGAATTTGAAACCAGGTAAGCTCGGAGAAGACACATCAATTTGGTAGACCAGTTCCAGTGGTTGTATCAACTATACGTCTGGTTAAGACGGCTAAGACGAACTCAGAGGACACACTATCCTCACTGTATTCCTCTTGAGCTAAAATCATTTAGACCTTGTTCAATCACTCATGGCAAGTCTTCAAGTTAGACTTCCAAAACCTTCACATACATTTTCATCGGCACACCACAATGACTCTTGGGTGGTTAGAACTTGACGCCTAACCATCTGGAAGAATGACAATTTTCAAAGGTAACAGGCGTCCGATCACACAGATCAATCTCTTCAGTGATGCTCAATCACTTTGGCTCTGGTGGCTTTTTCCTCACTTAGGATTCTCTCAAAGTCGTCAGAGGATGAGTTGCTCTCAAATGACAAGTGTCAAGTTTTCTCTGAGCATCCAACCAACAAGTGGTTGTGGGAGGCGGCTATATGTAGCCAGGGGCAACCCGACATGAATTGTCATAAATGCCCTTCTCAAATATGACCATTGTCAGCACAAGGATCCACTCAACAGCTGGCCCGCGGCGCAGCAATGGTCGGAAAATTGAAGTCTCAATTTTGTGGGGGCACTCAATTTCCTCACGATAGGAAGACCGCACTGGTGAAATCCTAACTCCTCAGCCTGACCAAATTCGTCAGCGACTAGGTGAACTTCGTCACTATCGCTAGCAAATTCGTCAGCTGTTCCGGAGATTTCCAAAGGCTTCACTCGAAGTGGCTTGTGTATGTATAGGTTTGAGAATCACTTTCAAAATGTGAACTATGATTCACCTAGACCCCCTTTAATAGTACGGTTTTTCCTTTTACTCAAAATAAGAAAAAATGAATTAAGAAAACCAAAGTCTTCAAGCTTCAAAGTCTTCACATCAATTTCTTCAAATGTCGTGCCATTTTCATCACCCAGTTCTTCACATGAAGAAATACATTTTTAGGGGTCATCTTCCATGGGTTAAACCAAATCTTCAGGGACTTCGTCTCATGTGTACACTCACAAGCACGTTAGTCCCTCAATCCATTTGTTCCCAATACTCCAAAACCACTAAGGGGGCACTTGATGCACTTCCAATCTCCCTCTTTTTGGTGATTGATGACAAATTGGGTAGGTTATCAATGGGTGTAAATAATGGAAGTATAAGTAGAGAGTACGAAGAAATTGATTACAAGATATTTGAGGAACTCCCTCTGAAGATGTGCATATGAGGAATTTGCTTTGGATTGCAAATGCACATGGCAAGTTATAATTTTGGAGATCTCCCCCTATATTTTGGAATCCAATCATGCATGATCATAAGATATTGAAGAATTTGAATGCATGATGAAAATTGGTGTGTGACGAAATTGTGCATGCATGAGCAGATATATTAAGATCATGGTATGCATATAAAGAGTGGCAAAAGAGTCAGATCACCGACAGTTATTTAAGTTACAACTCATCAAAGAGCGAATCAAATGAAGTCCAAGAGTTGTAACTCTTATAAAAAACATCCCATATAACGACCCACTTGAAGACTAACTCAGATTTCTCCCCCATGGTCATCAAATGACCAAAAGGAGACGAAACTGAGAACTAACGCCCCTGAAGAATATCATCATGACGAAGTCGGACGAGCGCTAACATTGTTGTTGGGGTCGCGTGAAGCGGAAGGGCCAGCAGCAATGTCTTCAACGTCTTCATTTCCATTAGTGGAACGCGATGGAGACACTGAGTTCGGGACGAGAGGAGGAACTTGAACCTTCTCGAACTTCTTCTTGGGCGGATTTGCCCAACCAAAGTTCATCTGGAAGTCCATTGCACCACGTTTGTCATCCGTCTTCAGGTGTGAAAGTATGGCCCATGTTCTGTCAAAGATCTCGTGGGCATCGTAGTGATTCCTGCGAACATAGTTATGTATCACAATCATATCTGCGTTAATTGCAGCAAGTTGACGCTTAACCCAATCATGATTCGTGTCTGTCTTCTGGTGCAGACTTATGAGGAGTTCATGGTCAGTCATGACATGTGGTGTTTCTCGTTGATGAGAAGGCCTTGACACTTTTGCAGCAGTGTCCTGGCTGGCAGTTTCATCACAAGTGGAGTTGGAGATAGGCTGACGAAACTGACATCGCGCGGGACGAATTCCTTCATCAATGACTGCCTTGCCCTTGCCAGGAACTGAGGAGATTGTGCTATGAAGAACTTCTTGAAGGAAATATGCCCTAGAGCCAATAATAAAGTTGTTATTTATATTTCCTTGCATCATGATAAATGTTTATTATTTATGATAAAATTGTATTAACCGAAAACTTGATAAATGTGTGAATACATAGACAAAACAAAGTGTCCCTAGTATGCCTCTACTTGACAAGCTCGTTTGATGAACGGGATCACATCATTAGATAATGATGCGATGGACAAGACCCAACCGTTAGCTTAGCATAATGACAGTTAAGTTTTATTGCTATTGCTTTCCTCATGACTTATACATATTCCTTTGACTATGAGATTATGCAACTCCCGAATACCGGAGGAACACCTTGTGTGCTATCAAACGTCACAACGTAACTGGGTGATTATGAAGATGCTCTGCAGGTGTCTCCGAAGGTGTTTCGTGGGTTGGCATAGATCGAGATTAGGATTTGTCACTCCGAGTATCGGAGAGGTATCTCAGGGCCCCCTCGGTAATGCACATCACGATAAGCCTTGCACGCAATGTGACTAATGAGTTAGTTACAGGATGATGCATTACGGAATGAGTAAAGAGACTTGTAGGTAACGAGATTGAACTAGGTATGAAGATAGCGACGATCGAATCTCGGGCAAGGAACATACCGATGACAAAGGGAATGATGTATGTTGTCATTGCGGTTTGACCGATAAAGATCTTCGTAGTATATCTAGGAACCAATATGAGCACCGAGGTTCCGCTATTGGTTATTGATCAGAGATGTGTCTCGGTCATGTCTACATAGTTCTCGAACCCGTAGGGTCCGCACGCTTAACGTTCGATGATGATTTATATTATGAGTTATGTGTTTTGGTGACCGAAGATTGTTCGGAGTCCCGGATGAGATCACAGGCATGATGAGGAGTCTCGAAATGGTCGAGAGGTAAAGATTGATATATTGGACGATAGTGTTCGGACACCGGAATGGTTTCGGAGTGTTTCGGATATTTATCGTAGTATCGAGGGGTTACCGGACCCCCCCCCCCCCGGGAAAGTAATGGGCCAACATGGGCCATAGGGGATAGATAGGGCAGCCCACAAGGGGTGGCGCGCTCCCCCCATGGGGAGTCCGAATTGGACAAGGGGAGGGGGCGCGGGCCCCCTTTCCTTCTCCCTCTCCTTCTCCTTCCCCTTTCCCCCTTCGAAAGAAAGGAAGGGGCCGACTAGGACTAGGAGTCCTAGTGGGTTCCCTGCACTTGGCGCACCCCTGGGGCCGGCCTCCTCCCCTCTCCTCCTTTATATACGGGGGCAGGGGCACCCCAAAGCACATCAATTGTTTCTTACCCGTGTGCGGTGCCCCCCTCCACCGTTTACTCCTCCGGTCATATTGTCGTAGTGCTTAGGCGAAGCGCTGCACGGATCACATCACGATCACCGTCACCACGCCATCGTGGTGACGAAACTCTCCATCGACACTTTGCTGGATCAAGAGTTCGAGGGACGTCATCGAGCTGAACATGTGCTGAACTCGGAGGTGGCGTACGTTCGATACTTGATCGGTTGAATCGAGAAGACGTTCGACTACATCAACCGGGTTAAACTAATGCTTTCGTTTTCGGTCTACGATGGTACGTGGACACACTCTCCCCCTCTCGTTGCTATGCATCTCCTAGATAGACCTTGCGTGATCATAGGATTTTTTTTGAAATTGCATGCTACGTTCCCCAACAGTGGTATCAGAGCCACGTCTATGCGTAAATGATATGCATGAGTAAAACACAAAGAGTTGTGGGTGATCATAGTCATACCGCTTACCACCAACGTCTTATTTTGATTCAGCGGTATTGTTGGATGAAGCGGCCCGGACCAACCTTACGTGACCACGTTCATGAGACCAGTTCCACCGACAGACATGCAACTTGTTTTGCATCAAGGTGGCTGGTGGGTGTCTGTTTCTCCAACTTTAGTTGAATCGAATTTGACTATAGGCCAGTCCCTGTTGAAGGTTAAAACAGCAAACTTGACGAAACATCATTGTGGTTTTTGATGCGTAGGTAAGAATGGTTCTTACTAGAAGCCCGTAGCAGCCACTAAAACTTGCAACAACAAAGTAGAGGGTGTCTAACTTGTTTTTGCAAGGCATGTTGTGATGTGATATGGTCAAGACATGATGTGATATACGTTGTTGTATGAGATGATCATGTTTTGTAAAAGTTATCGGCAACTGGCAGGAGCCTTATGGTTGTCGCTTTATTGTATGAAATGCAGTTGTCATGTAATTACTTTACTTTATCATTATGCGTTAGCGATAGTTGTAGAAGCAACAGTTGGTGAGACGACAACGATGCTACAATGGAGATCAAGGTGTCAAGCCGGTGATGATGGAGATCATGATGGTGCTTTGGAGATGGAGATCAGAGGCACAAGATGATGATGGCCATATCATGTCACATATTTTGATTGCATGTGATGTTTATCTTTTATGCATCTTATTTTGCTTAGTACGGCGGTAGAATTATAAGATGACCCCTTGTCGGTGTCAAAACCGGCGGATCTCGGGTAGGGGGTCCCGATCTGTGCGTCTAGGCCGGATGGTAACATGAGGCAGGGGACACGAAGTTTTACCCAGGTTCGGGCCCTCTCGATGGAGGTAAAACCCTACGTCCTGCTTGATTAATATTGATGATATGGGTAGTACAAGAGTAGATCTACCACGAGATCGAGGAGGCTAAACCCTAGAAGCTAGCCTATGGTATGATTGTTGATGTGTATGTTGTCCTACGGACTAAAACCCTCCGGTTTATATAGGCACCAAATAGGGTTAGGGTTACATAGAGTCGGTTACAATGGTAGGAGATCTTCATATCCGTATCGCCAAGCTTGCCTTCCACGCCAAGGAAAGTCCCTTCCGGACACGGGATGGAGTCTTCAATCTTGTATCTTCATAGTCGAGGAGTCCGGCTGAAGGTATAGTCCGGCCATCCGAACACCCCCTAATCCAGGACTCCCTCAGTAGCCCCTAAACCAGGCTTCAATGATGACGAGTCCGTCGCGCATATTGTCTTCGGCATTGCAAGGCGGGTTCCTCCTCCAAGTACTTCATAGAAGATTTTGAACACAAAGAAGTGTCCGGCTCTGCAAAATAAGTTTCCATATATTGCCATAGAGAGAATAATATTTACACAAATCTAATCTGCTGACGTATTCCGTAGTGTGACATCACACCACGGCCAAGCTTTTATTCAAACCGTTTTACTGTCCCATCTCAGCGCGTTATGCGAGGCGGTTTCCTTGGCACGTCTTGTTAAAGCAGAGATCGTGTCCCCTTATTCCGGGATTCTCATCAATACGGGCATGGGTAACCCAACCGCGCCATCGATTACGGCGCTTGGAGATAAGCGAGTTTTACCAGGCTGGTGGGGACATGTAGCTGCGTCCACCCATATAAGGGGATAAAGATCCACCTTTTCACCTACGCCTTCTTCCTCCTCCGCCTATCCATTCTTGCGCACTCGAGCTCCAGCGCCCAAGTCCGCACTCCTCACCTCAACCTTCTCCAGCCATGTCCGGAGCGCGAGGCAAGTGGATGGTCTCCTCCGTCATGGAGGGACATATCAAAAAGCTGAGGAAGGCCGGATACCTGTCTAACGACATCGCGTACTGGCTCCCCAAAAAGGGGCAGCTCATCCCCACCCCTAGGCCCCATGAGAGGGTGGTGTTCCTCCCCCATTTCCTCCGCGGACTGGGCTTCCCTCTCCACCCATTTGTTCGGGGGCTCATGTTCTACTACGGCCTGGATTTCCACGATCTGGCCCCGAACTTCGTCCTCAACATCTCGGCGTTTATCGTCGTGTGAGAGGCCTTCCTCCGCATCCGCCCCCATTTCGGCCTATGGCTCAAGACTTTCAACGTCAAGCCAAAGGTGGTGCCCGGCAGCCAGGCGGAGTGCGGAGGCGCCATGGTGGGCAAGATGGCCAACGTCCTCTAGCTCGAGGGATCCTTTATGGAGACCCTGAAGGGGTGGCAATCAGGGTGGTTTTACATCACCGAGCCGCACGACTCCGAATGGGTCGCACCCCCCGAGTTCCGGTCCGGACCCCCAACGCGGCTCACGTCCTGGAAAGAGACGGGTTTGTCATAGGGTAAGAAAGGAGAGCTGACCGGACTCCAAACATGCATCAAAACCCTGGTGGACAAGAAGCTCAAACTTGTCAACGTAGTCCAGGTTATGCTCATCCGCTTGATCCTCCCGTGCCAACAACGGGCTTTCAACCTGTGGGAGTTCGACCCGGCGCGGTACCAAACTTTGAGCAGGCTCTTCGACACGACGTACGAAGATGCCTGGAAGGTGCTTTTCAAGGGCGTCATGGCTCCCGCATCCGCTACTGAGGATCACAGATTCAGTGTGTAGCGTCACGCTCTTGCGGTAAGCTGTTTTTTTCCTTTTACAGGGTATCACTGTTTCATAGTTTGACTCCATGCGGGATCTAAGCTCCCTTTCCTTTGACAGGATTGGCAGGCGACGTCCGGACAGATCAACTATCCGGCTCCTTTGCCCGAAGGCCCAGCGGACGCTCAATTGGCGAAGCTGCTGGCTCCGGCACCCTATGTGGTGCCGGAGAAGAAGGTCAAGAAGAAGGCCACGGGGACTCGAAAGAGTGCCCGCTGTCCGGAGGTGTCGGATTCATCATCCGACAAATCCAAGACGCACTCCTCCCGTGAAGACGAGGAGGAGGAAGAAGAGACCCCTCCCCCTCCAGCGGGGGAAGGGAAGAAAAGGAAGTCCGCCCCAACTGGGGAGGCCGAAGGGTCCAAGAAGGGGAAAACCCTTCCTCCGGACTATTCCACCAACGCCGACGACGGCGGAGAGGAGTGGGCGCCCAGGGCCAAGCCCCTGGCCAAATCGTAAGTATCCGGATACCAGAGTAATTCATAGTATTCGTTTACTGCACAGCTTTCCCTTACATCGAATATGTTTATGCAGCCCACCCAAAGACCGGCTCGACGCGTCGTCAAGCGGCTCACTGGACTCGTCGGATGTGAACTCGCTTCCGACGGCTTCCTCCCCCCGCCCTACGGACGACACCGAAGTGTTGTCCCAACAGGTTCCAAGCCGGGGGGAGGTGGTCCTGGAGGCGCCGCAAGGCGACCTCCCGGACTCCAGGAGTAAAGGGGATGAAACCCCCCAGGGCTCCAAGTCCGGCCCTAGGCCGGACACCGCTCCAGAACCTTCAAAGGTTCCAAAGTTCGGCGGGCGACCTCCTTCCAAGAGGAGCAAGTCCGCCGTGCCGGTGACCTCCGTCCAACCGGAGGCGCTGGACAATATGTTGGAGGCACTCCAAGGCGCCTCCATCGACGAGGGGCACCGCACTATTATGAGTGCGGTGATCCAGAAGGTTCAGTCCGCCAAGAGCGGACTGACTGAAGCTTGTACTAGCCTTTTAACAGGCTTTGAGGTAAGTAAAGAATGTGTAAATAATATTACCGCATAGACAGTAGCCCCTGATGCTCTGTTTGGCGTTCGGGAAGAAAAGCCGAATAGAGGATCAATTAAAATTCGCAGGAGTCTAACAAAAAGGAGTCAATATGCGTATGCAGGCTTCTCTGCTTGCATCCGCCGCACTGACTGCGGAAGTGGACGCGCTAAAGCAGAACCTTGAGCGGTGTGAGCAAGAGCTCGGGCGTGCCAAGAAGCAGCTCGAGGACAATGAAGGTAAGAAATACCTTGTTTAAATATATATATATATATATATATATATATATATATATATATATATATAAGGTGCAATTGCAAAAAATGACAGGACTGTCGTGGCTATTGTAGGGGCCACGTCTGAGGTGGCGACCCTTAAGCAAGCGCTGGACGAGGCCGAGAAGAGGGCAACCTCAGAGCGCACCGAGCACGAGAAGTGTGAGGCCGAGGTTGGCAAGGTGCGGCAAGAGCTCCAGGCTCTCATGGTAAAACATGAGAGTTTGGAGCTTGACTCAAAGACGCGAGCGTCCGAGCTCGCGATGGCTATTGAAAATGCCAAGTCTGCCAAGGCCGAATCCCAGAAGACCCTCGAGGAGTTGGATGAGGTGAAGAAGATAGCGGCGGGTAAGGCATTCTTTATGCGAAGCAAACACATAAACGTGAGTTACTTGTTACTTACCCGAATCCGGAGCTCTCCAGGAGCGTTCGCAGATCTTCCCCGGAGTGTGTCCGATGCCGCCGCATTCTATCAAGCCGAGGAGGGCAGCTCGACGGAGAAGGTGTTCTGGTCTCAGTACCCTGAGGCCAGACACCCCGTGCCCCTGAGCGACCAGCTGAAGCAACTGGTTGAGCTCCACAAGGCGGCCGAACAGGGCATGAAGGGCCTCATAGTTCGGCTGTGGCATGGAGAGGCTCAGCCTGGGAGCTATTTCGGGCTGGTGCGGCGGCTGGTGGAGGCCTGTCCAAGGCTCGAAGTCATCAAGCGCTCCGTCTGCATTGAAGGTGCCCGTAGGGCCCTTGCCCGTGCTAAGGTGCACTGGGGCAAGCTGGATGCTGAGAAGCTTGTGAAGGACGGGCCACCGCCGGGGAAAGAGCATCGCAAGCCCGAGAATTACTATAAGGATGTTCTGAAGGGTGCCCGCCTTGTGGCGGATGAATGTTCTATGGATGTAATTTTTGAGTAAAACTCGCTCGTTTTGTCCTGTGCGCTAAAAACTTGTTCATATGCGCTAAGCAATGCTGTTTGAATTTAAAATATTACCTTCTGTGCGGCTGTTTATCAATTTTGAGAGATGGCAAGTCGTCGGCTTCTGCCCCCATGCCGCTAGTGCTGGGGTGTTCGGGGATAAACCTGAGCGCTCTTTTTCCCAAGTTTGGGTCCTTCGAGGGAGGCGCTCAGCCCAACGAACAAGGCAATCAGACTATTATGCGTGAACACTCTCACTTAGCCATAGAATTCTATAATTTTAAATTTTGGCGAAGCCCCTGGTATTCGGAAGACCGAGTTCGGGGCGCTATCCATGCCTTGGCCGGACAGAGCCGGCTCGTCGCCCTAAGCGGCATAAGTCGTTAGGGACTCGAAAAACCTCTCGAACAGCGACCAGCTCTCGCTTCATCATGACAGTCAGTTTTAGCTTTCTCCACTGAGGTGCTCGACCCAGCTCAACCGGGGCACAATCGCAGTGGTTCTCCTAGTGCTACCTTAGCCGATATAGCGGAACGTAAGGCACCAAAACATAGGAGCCGGGCAAACCCAACTATTGACCCAAGACATGATTCGGAGCCGATGCATATAATGCTATAAGTTTGGGGTGCCGCACTTGTTAAAGTGTTCAGACTTCTCACACCATATTGAGGGGTACTAAAGCCCCTGGTGTATTTTGGCCGTACCAACGTGTACGGGTGCACCATGTCGTTAGGGAACATATATAAAGAAAAAAATGTAATGCAAAAATAGATGAAAGCTATGCATTGTTTATTAAAAAGGGCTGCGATCAAAGCAGAACGATACAAATAATGTGATAAGTGGAAGGTTGGACTAGTTAACATGTCCGTTCCAGGGGCAAGCTGCGGAATAGTATGCGGAACGGGTATACTGCTCGTGATAGAGACCACCTGGGGGTTCCGTAGTGCGGCGTGGCTTGTTTGCTTCCCTGGTTCTTGCATCGTTTGTGCGGCAATTGAACTGCCGAACAGGCCTTCCGAAGGATGAAGTCCTGAAAGTAAGAGAAAATTAAGAAATCGGTAGCCCCTGGTACGGTTTAAGCCGTGTTTTGGGCGTGCCGTGATGGTGCCCCTCCCCCTGTGCCCATGGTATCTCTAGAGCGTAGTTATGTACGCGAAGTATTGGCGTCGCCTTTTTGTGAGGGTTGGGGTTGGGGCCGCATTGCTATGCCTTCTCGGATCGTGCTAGGCGGTCTTGTTGTAGGTTACTCCGGGCGCGCTTGACGGTGTCCGGTCGTTTAATGGCCGGACTGGAGAACTGCCTGGAGAGTCTGCTTTGAACTTCCGCTGCAAGGGCCGCCGTGTGCTCCTCCGTTCGGAGGGAGCGTTCGGTGTTTCCGTTGACCGTAATTACTCCTCGAGGGCCTGGCATCTTGAGCTTAAGGTATGTGTAATGCGGTACCGCATTGAACTTAGCGAATGCGGTTCGCCCGAGTAGTGTGTGATAACCACTGCGAAACGGGACTATGTCGAAGATTAACTCCTCGCTTCGGAAATTATCCGGAGATCCGAAGACCACTTCAAGTGTGACTGAGCCTGTACGGTTGGCCTCTACACCTGGTATTACGCCTTTAAAGGTCGTTTTGGTGGGCTTAATCCTCGAGGGATCTATTCCCATTTTCCGCACTGTATCCTGGTAAAGCAGGTTCAGGCTGCCGCCGCCGTCCAAAAGGACTCTAGTGAGATGAAATCCGTCAATAATTGGGTCTAGAACCAATGCGGCGAATCTGCCATGACGGATGCTAGTGGGATGGTCCCTTCAATCAAAGGTGATCGGGCAGGAGGACCATGGGTTGAACTTTGGGGCGACTGGCTCTACCGCATATACGTCCCTTAATGCGCGCTTTTGCTCCCTTTTGGGGACGTGGGTTGCGTATATCATGTTCACCGTCCGCACTTGTGGGGGAAAACCCTTCTGTCCACTGTTGTTCGGCGGCCGGGGCTCCTCGTCGTCATCGCTATGCAGCCCCTTGTCTTCATTTTCGGCGTTTAACTTGCGTGCCTGCTTGAACACCCAACAATCCCTGTTGGTATGATTGGCTGGCTTTTCGGGGGTGCCATGTATCTGGCACAAGCGGTCGAGTATTCGGTCCAAACTGGACAGGCCCCTAGGATTCCTTTTGAATGGCTTTTTCTGCTGACCGGATTTAGAGCCTCTGAATCCGGCATTAACTGCCGTATCCTCAGCATTGTCGCCGTTAATGCGGCGCTTCTGCTTGTTGCGACGCAACCTGCCACTACTGTCCCTGGTGTCCAAATTACCAGGGTTCTTGGTCATATTGTTGCTACGAGCAAGCCAGCTGTCTTCTCCCGCGCAAAAGCAGGTCATGAGTGTCGTGAGTGCTGCCATAGATTTCGGCTTTTCCTGTCCAAGGTGCCGGGCCAGCCAATCGTCACGGATATTGTGCTCGAAGGCTGCTAGGGCCTCAGCGTCCGGACAGTCGACTATTTGATTTTTCTTTGTTAGGAACTGTGTCCAGAATTTCCTGGCCGATTCCTCTGGCTGCTGAATTACGTGACTTAGGTCATCGGCGTTTGGGGGTCGCACGTAAGTGCCCTGGAAATTGTTGATGAATGCGGCTTCCAGGTCCTCCCAACAACTGATTGATCCTGTTGGCAAGCAGTTAAGCCAATGCCGAGCTGGTCCTTTAAGCTTGAGTGGGAGGTATTTGATGGCGTGGAAATCATCGCCGCGGGCCATGTGGATATGAAGGACATAATCCTCGATCCATACCGCAGGGTCTGTTGTGCCATCATATGATTCGATATTTACGGGTTTGAAACCCTCGGGGATTTGATGATCCATTATTTCATCTGTAAAGCAGAGTGGGTGTGCGACGCCTCTGTACTGGGCTATATCATGACGTAGCTCCAGTGAGCCTTGTCTACTGTGTTCGGCCCTGCCGAATTTGTGGCCGGCGTGACGGTTGCCGTCTCGAGCCGTGGGGCGCCCACGCGATCCATAGATCGATCTTGTTTGCCTTGCCTTGTCCTCCAACATGTCTCGTAAGTCCGGCGCATATTCCCGTGCCTTGGTACGGGTTGCGGATTGAGTGGAGGGCCGAGAGGCCTCTATGTCGCGACCACGAGGTGGCCGGTCGGCCGCATCAAGTGCTTCCTCCTCTAATTGGGGTAGCAACCTGCGCTTTGGGTAGCTCTTGGAGGGGCGTTCGAGTTTATGCTCTTCGACCGCAAGGACTTCAGTCCATCTATCGCTAGCAAATCTTGATCAGCTCTGAGTTGTTGCTGCTTTTTCTTGAGGCTTCTTGCCGTGGCCATAAGCCTGCATTGGAAACGCTTTTGCTCGACGGGATCATTTGGCATGACGAATTTGTCGTCGTCGAGGCTTGCCTCGTCTTCGGAGGGAGGGATATAATTATCGTCCTCGACCTCTTTGTCTGCCGCTCTCTCATGAGGGTTGGTTTCTCCATCCTCCTATGCTAAATCTTGCTGGAGGGGGTTTTCTTCGGTGCTTTCCAGAGTATTATTATCTCCCGTGCTGGAATCACCATATTTGTTTTGGCGGGATTTTGAGCGGCGCAGCTGACGCCGACGCTTAGGCTGTTTCTTGGAGGGGTCATCCTCCACTGTTCCATCGCCATCCCCCTCTTTTGGGGTGTCCACCATGTATATGTCATACGACGAGGTGGCTTTCCAGGGCCTAGTAGGCACTGGTTCTTCATCATCTCCTTCATCGGCGTCCATACTGTCGATGTCTTCGGAGTCGAAGTCGAGCATGTCGGTTAAGTCGTCGACAGTGGCTACGAAGTGGGTGGGGGTGGGCTTTGAATTTCTTCATCGTCTATACCCCAACCTTGCTGACCGTAGTCCGGCCAGGGCTCTCCTGATAAAGAGAGAGACTTCAGTGACTTCAGGATATCGCCCAAAGGCGAGTGCTGAAAGATGTCCGCGGCAGTGAACTCCATGATCGGCGCCCAATCGGATTCGATCGGCAGGGGTGCGGAGGGTTCAGAGTCCGGAGAGGAGTCCGTCTCCTTGGAGTCACGAGTCTCGCAGAGTACGGGGCTGGTGTTCGGCTCAATCGCCGTTAGGGTCGCAGCCCCTGAGGTGGCGTCCAACCGCCCATCCTCTATCGGCGCTGACGCGGGTGCGGCCTCCAGGGCACTTTTCGGCGGCAGAGCTAAATCATGCTCGTTGTGACAGGGCGGCGCGCTCGGCAGTGGCTCGAATCCGTCGAAGATCAGGTCTCCACGGATGCCAGCCGTGTAGTTTAAACTTCCAAATCTGACCTGACGGCCAGGGGTGTAGCTTTCGATCTGCTCCAGACGGCCAAGCGAATTGGCCCGCAGTGCGAAGCCGCCAAAGACGAAGATCTGTCCGGGGAGGAAGGTCTCACCCTGGACTGCATCGCTATCGATGATCGTAGGAGCCATCGAGCCTGACAGCGATGACACAGAGGAACTCTCAATGAAAGCACCAATGTCGGTGTCAAAACCGGCGGATCTCGGGTAGGGGGTCCCGATCTGTGCGTCTAGGCCGGATGGTAACATGAGGCAGGGGACACGAAGTTTTACCCAGGTTCGGGCCCTCTCGATGGAGGTAAAACCCTACATCCTGCTTAATTAATATTGATGATATGGGTAGTACAAGAGTAGATCTACCACGAGATCGAGGAGGCTAAACCCTAGAAGCTAGCCTATGGTATGATTGTTGATGTGTATGTTGTCCTACGAACTAAAACCCTCCGATTTATATAGGCACCGGATAGGGTTAGGGTTACATAGAGTCGGTTACAATGGTAGGAGATCTTCATATCCGTATCGCCAAGCTTGCCTTCCACGCCAAGGAAAGTCCCTTCTGGACACGGGATGGAGTCTTCAATCTTGTATCTTCATAGTCTAGGAGTCCGGCTGAAGGTATAGTCCGGCCATCCGAACACCCCCTAATCCAGGACTCCCTCACCCCTCTCTAAGACATTTTTGCACGTGAGGAATACTCGGGTTAAACTTGACGAGCCTAACATGTACAGACATGGCCTTAGAACACTGAGACCGAAAGGTCGAATGTGAATCATATAGTAGATATGATCAACATAGAGATGTTGACCATTGAAAACTACTCCATCTCACATGATGATCGGACATGGTTTAGTTGATATGGATCACGTGATCATTTAGATGACTCGAGGGATGTCTATCTAAGTGGGAATTCTTAAGTAATATAATTAATGGAACTTAAATTTATCATGAACTTAGTCCTGATAGTTTTTTGCATATCTACGTTGTAGATCAATGGCCCGTGCTACCGTTCCCTAGAATTTTAATGCGTTCCTAGAGAAAGCTAAGTTGAAAGATGATGGTAGCAATTACACGGAATGGGTTCGTAACTTGAGGATTATCCTCATTGCTGCATAAAAGAATTACTTCCTTGATGCACCGCTTGGTGCAAGGCCTACTGCAGGAGCAACTGCTGATGTTATGAACGTGTGGCAAGCTAAATCTGATGACTACTCGATAGTTCAGTGTGCCATGCTTTATGGCTTAGAATCGGGACTTCAAAGACATTTTGAACATCATGGAGCATATGAGATGTTCCAGTAGTTGAAGTTAATATTTCAAGAAAATGCCCGAGTTGAGAGATATGAAGTCTCCAACAAGTTCTATAGCTGCAAGATGGAGGAGAACAGTTCTGTCAGTAAACACATACTCAGAATGTCTGGGTACCATAACCACTTGACTCAGTTGGGAGTTAATCTTTCGGATGATAGTGTCATTGATAGAGTTCTTCAATCACTGCCACCAAGCTATAAAGGCTTAGTGATGAACTATAATAAGCAAGGGATGAACAAGACGATTCCCGAGCTCTTCGCAATGCTCAAGGCTAAGAAGGTAGAAATCAAGAAGGAGCATCAAGTGTTGATGGTTAACAAGACCACTAGTTTCAATAAAAAGGGCAAAGGAAAGAAGGGGAACTTCAAGAAGAATAGCAAGCAAGTTGCTGCTCCCGAGAAGAAGCCCAAGTCTGGACTTAAGCCTGAAACTGAGTGCTTCTACTGCAAAGGGACTGCTCACTGGAAGCGGAACTACCCCAAGTATTTGGCAGAAAAGAATGATGGTAAAGTGAAAGGTATATTTGATATACATGTTATTGATGTGTACCTTACTAATGCTCGTAGTAGTGCCTGGGTATTTGATACTGGTTCTGTTTCTCATATTTATAACTCGAAACAAGGGCTATGGATTAAATGAAGATTGGCTAAGGACGAGGTGACGATGCGCGTCGGAAATGGTTCCAAGGTCGATGTGACCGCCGTCGGCACACTACCTCTACATCTACCTTCGGGATTAGTTTTAGACCTTAATAATTGTTATTTGGTGCCAGCGTTGAGCATGAACATTATATTTGGATCTTGTTTGATGCGAGACAGTTATTCATTTAAATCGGAGAATAATGGTTGTTCTATTTATATGAATAATATCTTTTATGGTCATGCACCCTTGATGAGTGGTCTATTTTTGTTCAATCTCGATTGTGGTGATACACATATTCATAATATTGATGCCAAAATATGCAAAGTTAATATTGATAGTGCAACATATTTGTGGCACTGCCGTTTAGGTCATATTGGTGTAAAGCGCATGAAGAAACTCCATGCGGATGGGATTTTGGAATCACTTGATGCTTGCGAACCATGCCTCATGGGCAAGATGACTAAGACTCGGTTCTCCGAAAAAATGGAGCGAGCCACTGACTTATTGGAAATAATACATACTGATGTATGCGGTCCGATGAGTGTTGAGGCTCACAGCGGGTATCGTTATTTTCTGACCTTCACAGATGATTTGAGCAGATATGGGTATATCTACTTAATGAAACACAAGTCTGAACCATTTGAAAAGTTCAAAGAATTTTAGAGTGAAGTGGAAAATCATCGTAACAAGAAAATAAAGTTTCTACGATCTGATCGCGGAAGCGAATATTTGAGTTACGAGTTTGGTCTTTATTTAAAGCAATGTGAAATAGTTTTGCAACAAACGCCACCTCGAACACCATAGCGTAATGGTGTGTCCGAACACATAACCGTACTTTATTAGATATGGTGCGATCTATGATGTCTCTTACGGATTTACCACTATTGTTTTGGGGTTATGCATTAGGGACAGCTGCATTTACGTTAAATAGGGCACCATCTAAATCCGTTGAGATGACACCGTATGAACTGTGGTTTGGCAAGAAACCTAAGTTGTCGTTTCTTAAAGTTTGGGGTTGCGATGCTTATGTGAAAAAGCTTCTGCCTGATAAGCTCGAACCCAAATCGGAGAAGTGCGTCTTCATAGGATACCTAAAAGAAACTGTTGGGTACACCTTCTATCACAGATCCGAAGGCAAGATATTTATTGCTAAGAATGGATCCTTTCTAGAGAACGAGTTTCTCTCAAAAGAAGTGAGTGGGAGGAAAGTAGAACTTGATGAGGTAATTGTACCTTCTCTCGAATTGGAAAGTAGCTCCTCACAGAAATCAGTTCTAGTGATGCCTACACCAATTAATGAGGAAGCTAATCATGATGATCATGAAACTTTAGATCAAGTTACTACCAAACCTTTCAGGTCAACCAGAGTACGTTCCGCACCAAAGTGGTATGGTATTCATGTTCTGGAAGTCATGTTACTAGACCATAATGAAATTACGAACTACGAGGAAGCGATGGTGAGCCCAGATTTCATGAAATGGCTTGAGGCCATGAAATCTGAGATGGGATCCATGTATGAGAACAAAATATGGACTTTGGTTGACTTGCCCGATGATCGGCAAGCCATACAGAATAAATGGATCTTCAAGAAGAAGACTGACGCTGATGATAATGTTACTGTCTACAAAGCTCGACTTGTTGCGAAAGGTTTTTGACAAGTTCAAGGAGTTGACTACGATGAGACCTTCTCACCTATAACGATCCGTAAGTCTGTCTGAATCATGTGAACAATTGCCGCATTTTATGATTATGAAATTTGGCAAATGGATGTCAAAACTGCTTTCCTTAATGGATTTCTTAAAGAAGAGTTGTATATGATGCAACCTGAAGGTTTTGTCGATCCTAAAGGTGCTAACAAAGTGTGCAAGCTCCAGTGATCCACTTATGGACTGGTGGAAGCATCTCAGAGTTGGAATATACATTTTGATAATGTGATCAAAGCATATGGTTTTATACAGACTTTTGGAGAAGCTTGTATTTACAAAAAATGAGTGGGAGCTCTGTAGCATTTCTAATATTATATGTGGATGACACATTGTTGATTGGAAATGATATAGAATTTCTGGATAGCATAAAAGGATACTTGAATAAGAATTTTTCAATGAAAGACCTCGGTGAAGCTGCTGATATATTCGGCATCAAGATCTATAGAGATAGATCAAGACGCTTAATTGGACGTTCACAAAGCACATACCTTGATATAGTTTTGAAGAAGTTAAAAATGGATCAGTCAAAGAAAGTGTTCTTGCCTGTGTTACAAGGTGTGAAGTTGGATCAGACTCAATGCCCGACCACTGCAGAAGATAGAGAGAAAATGAAAGTCATTCCCTATGCCTCAGCCATAGGTTCTATCATGTATGCAATGATGTGTACCAGACCTGATGTGGTCAGACTCAATGCTCGACCACTGTAGAAGATAGAGAAAAAATGAAAGTCATTCCCTATGCCTCAACCATAAGTTCTATCATGTATGCAATGCTGTGTACTAGACCTGATGTGTACCTGGCTATAAGTTTAGCAGGGGGTACCAAAGTAATCCAGGAGTGGCTCACTGGACAGCGGTCAAGAACATCCTAAAATACCTAAAAAGGACTAAGGATATGTTTCTCATTTACGGGGGTGACAAAGAGCTCGTCGTAAATGGTTACGTTGATGCGAGCTTTGACACTGATCCAGATGACTCTAAGGCACAAACCGGATACATATTTATATTGAATGGTGGAGCTGTCAGTTGGTGCAGTTCGAAGCAAAGCATCATGGCGGGATCTACGTGTGAAGCGGAGTACATAGCTGCTTTAGAAGCAGCAAATGAAGGAGTCTAGATGAAGGAGTTAATATTCGATCTAGGTGTAATACCTAGTGCATCGGGTCCAATGAAAATCTTTTTTGACAATACTTGAGAAATTGCCTTAGCGAAGGAATCCAGATTTCACAAGAGAACCAAACACATCAAGAGACGCTTCAATTCCATCCGCGATCAAGTCAAGGAGGGAGACATGGAGATTTGCAAAATACATACGGATCTGAATGTTGCAGACCCGTTGACTAAGCATCTTCCACAAGCAAAACATGATCAACACCAAGACTCAATGGGTGTTAGAATCATTACAATGTAATCTAGATTGTTGACTCTAGTGCAAGTGGGAGACTGAAGTAAATATGCCCTAGAGGCAATAATAAAGTTGTTATTTATATTTCCTTATATCATGATAAATGTTTATTATTCATGCTAGAATTGTATTAACCGAAAACTTGATACATGTGTGAATACATAGGCAAAACAAAGTGTCCCAAGTATGCCTCTACTTGACTAGTTCGTTAATCAAAGATGGTTAAGTTTCCTGAGCATAGTCATGTGTTGCCATTTGATGAACGGGATCACACCATTAGAGAATGATGTGATGGACAAGACCCACCCGTTAGCTTAGCATAATGATCATTAAGTTTTATTGCTATTGCTTTCCTTATGACTTATACATATTCATTTAACTATGAGATTATGCAACTCCCGAATATCGGAGGAACACCTTGTGTGCTATCAAACGTCACAACGTAACTGGGTGATTATAAAGATGCTCTATAGGTGTCTCCGAAGGTGTTTGTTGGGTTGGCATAGATCGAGATTAGGATTTGTCACTCCGAGTATCGGAGAGGTATCTCTGGGCCCTCTTGGTAATGCACATCACGGTAAGCCTTGCAAGCAATGTGACTAATGAGTTAGCTGCAGAATGATGCATTACGGAACGAGTAAAGAGTCTTGTTGAACTAGGTATGAAGATACCGACGATCAAATTTCGGGCAAGTAACATACCGATGACAAAGGGAATAACGTATGTTGTCATTGCGGTTTGACCGATAAAGACCTACGTAGAATATGTAGGAACCAATATGAGCATCCAGGTTCCGCTACTGGTTATCGATCAGAGATGTGTCTCGGTCATGTATACGTAGTTCTTGAACCCGTAGGGTCCGCACGCTTAACATTCGATGATGATTTATATTATGAGTTATGTGTTTTGGTGACCGAAGATTGTTCGGAGTCCCGGATGAGATCACCAACATGACGAGGAGTCTCGAAATGGTCGAGAGGTAAAGATTGATATATTAGACAATAGTATTCGGACACCGGAATGGTTTCGGATATTTATCGGAGTATCGAGGGGTTACCGGAACCCCCTGGGGAAAGTAAGGGCCAACATGGGCCACAGGGGAGAGAGAGGGAATCCCACATGGGGTGGCGCGCCCCCCATGGGGAGTCCGAATTGGACAAGGGGAGGGGCGCGGCCCCCCTTTCCTTCTGCCTCTCCATCTCCTTCCCCTTTCCCCCTCCGAAGAAAGGAAAGGGGTCCGACTAGGGCTAGGAGTCCTAGTGGGTTTCCCCCCACTTGGCACGCCCCTAGGACGGCCTCCTCCCCTCTCCTCCTTTATATACGGGGGCAGGGGCACCCCAAAGCACATCAATTGTTTCTTAGCCGTGTGCGGTGCCCCCCTCCACCGTTTACTCCTCCGGTCATGTTGTCATAGTGCTTAGGCAAAGCCTGCGTGGATCACATCACCAGCACCATCACCACGCCGGCGTGCTGAAGAAACTCTCCCTTGACACTTTGCTGGATCAAGAGTTCGAGGGACGTCATTGAGCTGAATGTGTGCTAAAATCGGAGGTGCCGTATGTTCGGTACTTGATCGGTTGAATCGAGAAGATGTTCGACTACATCAACCGTGTTAAACTAACGCTTCCGCTTTTGGTCTACGAGGGTACTTAGACACACTCTCCCCCTCTCATTGCTATGCATGTCCTAGATAGATGTTGCGTGATCGTAGGAATTTTTTTGAAATTTCATGCTACGTTCCCCAACACTTCTACCTCTAATAGAAAGCTGAGATGATTCTATCCATCAACCCTGTAGTTGATTGAAGACTGGGATCTGATGAATCTCATTATCCATGGAGCATACGACTTCAGATCAACGGGTAACTTAGCCATTGTGACTAAAGTCCTCATGAAGAAATCATGTATCTTAATGGGAGTGCCATGTATGCTATGAAATAGCAGATTATTCATGACTCCCACAACTTCTTCGGTTGCAGAGTTGTGTCCTTTGATTGGAGTGAGGGTCTTGGCCAAAATTTTGTAGACAGTTCTAGGCACATAGAGCAAATCCTTCACCAAGAAGGTAGTCTTTTGGGCTTCTCCTTCAGCCAATGGCTTCATCAGCACTTGCATCAAATGATTTGGCAGTTCAGGTTCTTCATAGATCTTCTTTGCTTCTTTTTTTGTGGGAGAAACTTTCAATCTATTCATTTTCAATCATGGTAGTACAACGAACACTAGAAATAATAAAAATTACATCCAGATCCGCAGACCACCTAGCGACGACTACAGGCCCTGAAGCGAGCCGAAGGCGCGCCGCTGTCATCGCCCCTCCCTCGCCGGAGCTGGATAAACTTGTTGTAGTAGACAGTTGGGAAGTCGTCGTCCTAAGGCCCCATCGAACCAACGCACCAGAACAGCAACCACTGCAGATGAAGAGTGTAGATCAAAAGAATCCAACTTGAAGACACACGAACGAAGACGAACGATTAACACATCCGAGCAAATCCACCAAAGATAGATCCGCCGGAGACACACCTCCACACTGTTGGGAACGTAGTAATTTAAAAAAATTCCTATGCACACGCAAGATCATGGTGATGCATAGCAACTAGAGGGGAGAGTGTTGTCCATGTAACCTCGTAGACCGAAAGCGGAAGCGTTAGCACAACGCGGTTGATGTAGTCGTACGTCTTCACGATCCGACCGATCAAGTACCGAACGCACGGCACCTCCGAGTTCAGCACACTTTCAGCCCAATGACGTCCCTTGAACTCTGATACAGCCGAGTGTTGAGGGAGAGTTTCGTCAGCACGACGGCGTGGTGACGATGATGATGTTCTACCGACGCACGGCTTTGCCTAAGCACCACTACAGTATTATCGAGGTGGACTATGGTGGAGGGGGGCACCGCACATGGCTAAAAGATCAACAGATCAATTGTTGTGTCTATAAGGTGCCCCCCTGCCCCCGTATATAAAGGAGCAAGGGGGGGGAGGCGCCCGGCCAGGAGGGGCGCGCCAGGAGGAGTCCTACTCCCACCGGGAGTAGGACTCCCTCCCTTTTCCTTGTTGGATTAGGAGAGGAGAGGGAAGGAGAGAGAGGGGGAAAGGAAGGGGCGCCACCCCCTCATTGTCCAATTCGGACTTGGGGGGGGGGCGCGGCTGCCCCTTGGCTGCCTCTCCTCTTCCACCAATTGGGCCCATAAGGCCCAATAAACTCCGGGGGGGTTCCGGTAACCCCCCCGATACTCCGGTATATATCCGATAACCCTCAGAACCATTCCGGTGTCTGAATATAGTTGTCCAATATATCAATCTTCATGTCTCAACCATTTTGAGACTCCTCATTATGTCCGTGATCACATCCGGGACTCCGAACAATCGTCGATACATCAAAACATATAAACTCATAATATAACTGTCATCAAAACTTTAAGCGTGCGGACCCTACGGGTTCGAGAACTATGTAGACATGACCGAGACACGTCTCCGGTCAATAACCAATAGCGGAACCTGGATGCTCATATTGGCTTCCACATATTCTACGAAGATCTTTATCGGTCAAACCGCATAACAACATACGTTGTTCCCTTTGTCATCGGTATGTTACTTGCCTAAGATTCGATCGTCGGTATCTCAATACCTAGTTCAATCTCGTTACCGGCAACTCTCTTTACTCGTTCCATAACATATCATCCCGCAACTAACTCATTAGTTGCAATGCTTGCAAGGCTTAAGTGATGTGCATTATCGAGTGGGCCCAGAGATACCTCTCTGACAATTGGAGTGACAAATCCTAATCTCAAAATACGCCAACCCAACAAGTACCTTTGGAGACACCTGTAGAGAACCTTTATAATCAACCTTGTAATCACTTCCAACACACATCGTCACCTCGCCCTCAACTAGTCTATGTTCATCCTGTAACTCCTGTTTCGAGTTACTAATCTTAGCAACTAAACCGGTATCAAATACCCTGGGGTTACTATGAACACTAGTAAAATACACATCAATAACATGTGTATCAAATATACATTTATTGTTTTTTCCATCCTTCTTATCCGCCAAGTATTTGGGGTAGTTCCTGAAGGAAATATGCCCTAGAGGCAATAATAAAGTTATTATTTATTTCCTTGTATCATGATAAATGTTTATTATTCATGCTAGAATTGTATTAACCGGAAACATAATACATGTGTGAATACATAGACAGAGTGTCACTACTATGCCTCTACTTGATTAGCTCGTTGATCAAAGATGGTTATGTTTCCTAACCATAGACATGAGTTGTTATTTGGTTAACAGGATCACATCATTAGGAGAATGATGTGATTGACTTGACCCATTCCATTAGCTTAGCACTTGATCGTTTAGTTTGTTGCTATTGCTTTCTTCATAACTTATATATGTTCCTATGACTATGAGATTATGCAACTCCCGTTTATCGGAGGAACACTTTGTGTGCTACCAAACGTCACAACGTAACTGGGTGATTATAAAGGTGCTTACACGTGTCTCCGAAGATATTTGTTGGGTTGGCGTATTTCGAGATTAGGATTTGTCACTCCGATTGTCGGAGAGGTATCTCTGGGCCCTCTCGGCAATGCACATCACTCAAGCCTTGCAAGCATTGCAACTAATAAGTTAGCTGCGGGATGATGTATTAAGGAATGAGTAAAGAGACTTGCCGGTAACGAGATTGAACTAGGTATTGAGATACCGACTATCGAATCTCGGGCAAGTAACATACCGATGACAAAGGGAACAACGTATATTGTTATGCGGCCTGACCGATAAAGATCTTCATAGAATATGTAGGAGCCAATATGAGCATCCAGGTTCCGCTATTGGTTATTGACCGGAGACGTGTCTCGGTCATGTCTACATAGTTCTCGAACCTGTAGGGTCCGCACGCTTAAAGTTCGGTGACGATCGTAATTAGGGTTTTTGTGTTTTGATGTACCGAAGGTTGTTCGGTGTCCCGGATATGATCACAGACATGACGAGGAGTCTCGAAATGGTCGAGACATAAAGATTGATATATTGGAAGCCTATATTTGGATATCGGAAACATTCTGGGTGAAATCGGGATTTTACCGGAGTACCGGGGGGTTACCGGAACCCCCCTGGGGGTTATTAGGCCTACATGGGCCCTAAGGGAGAAGAGGAGGGCCGGCCAGGGCAGGCCGCGCGCCCCCTCCCCCCCTAGTCCGAATAGGACAAGGAAGGGGGGGCGCCCCGCTTTCCTCTTTCTCCCTTCCCCCTTCCTTTTCCAACAAGGCAAGAGGGGGAGTCCTACTCCCAGTGGGAGTAGGATTCCTCCAGGCGCACCCCTTGGGCCGGACGCACCTCCCCCTCTCCCTCCTTTATATACGAGGGCAAGGGAGCACCCCATGACACACAAGCTGATCTTCGTGATCGTTCCTTAGCCGTGTGCGATGCCCCTTCCACCATATTCCACCTCGGTCATATCGTAGCGGTGCTTAGGCGAAGCCCTGCGTCGGTAGAACATCATCACCGTCATCACGCCGTCGTGCTGATGAAACTCTCCCTCAACACTTTGCTGGATCGGAGCTCGAGGGACGTCACCGAGTTGAACGTGTGCAGAACTCGGAGGTGCCGTACGTTCGGTACTTGGATCGGTCGGATCGGGAAGACGTACGACTACTTCCTCTATGTTGTGTCAACACTTCCGTTGCCGGTCTACAAGGGTACGTAGACAACACTCTCCTCTCTCGTTGTTATGCATCACCATGATCTTGCGTGTGCGTAGGAAAATTTTGAAATTACTACGTTCCCCAACAGTGGTATCAGAGCCTAGGTTTTATGCGCTGATGTTGTGCACGAGTAGAACAAAAGTGCGTTGTGGGCGATATAAGTCATACTGCTTACCAGCATGTCATACTTTGGTTCGGCGGTATTGTTCGATGAAGCGGCCTGGACAAACATTACGCGTACGCTTACGCGAGACTGGTTCTACCGACGTGCTTTGCACACAGGTGGCTGGCGGGTGTCAGTTTCTTCAACTTTAGTTGAACCAAGTGTGGCTACCCCCGGTCCTTGCGAATGTTAAAACAGCACCAACTTGACAAACTATCATTGTGGTTTTGATGCATAGGTAAGAGCGGTTCTTGCTAAGCCCGTAGCAGCCACGTAAAACTTGCAACAATAAAGTAGAGGACGTCCAACTTGTTTTTGCAGGGCATGTTATGATGTGATATGGTCAAGACATGATGCTAAATTTTATTGTATGAGATGATCATGTTTTGTAACCGAGTTATCGACAACTGGCAGGAGCCATATGGTTGTCGCTTTATTGTATGCAATACAATCACGCTGTAATGCTTTACTTTATCACTAAGCGGTAGCAATAGTCGTGGAAGCATAAGATTGACGAGACGACAACGATGCTACGATGGAGATCAAGGTGTCGTGCCGGTGACGATGGTGATCATGACGGTACTTCCGAGATGGAGATCACAAGTACAAGATGATGATGGCCATATCATATCACTTATATTGATTGCATGTGATGTTTATCTTTTATGCATCTTATCTTGCTTTGATTGACGGTAGCATTATAAGATGATCCCTCACTAAATTATCAAAGTATAAGTGTTCTCCCTGAGTATGCACCGTTGCGAAAGTTCTTCGTGCTGAGACACCACGTGATGATCGGGTGTGATAGGCTCTACGTTCAAATACAACGGGTGCAAAACAGTTGCACACGCGGAATACTCAGGTTAAACTTGACGAGCCTAGCATATAACAGATATGGCCTCGGAACACGGAGACCGAAAGGTCGAGCGTGAATCATATAGTAGATATGATCAACATATTGATGTTCACCATTGATACTACTCCGTCTCACGTGATGATCGGACATGGTTTAGTTGATTTGGATCACGTGATCACTTAGAGGATTAGAGGGATATCTTTCTAAGTGGGAGTTCTTAAGTAATATGATTAATTGAACTTGAATTTATCATGAACTTAGTACCTGATAGTAACTTGTTTGTCAGTTTGATTGTAGATAGATGGCTCGTGTTGTTGTTCTGTTGAATTTTAATGCGTTCCTTGAGAAAGCAAAGTTGAAAGATGATGGTAGCAATTACACGGCCTGGGTCCGTAACTTGAGGATTATCCTCATTGCTGCACAGAAGAATTACGTCCTGGAAGCACCGCTAAGTGCCAAGCCTGCTACAGGAGCAACACCAGATGTTATGAACCTCTGGCAGAGCAAAGCTGATGACTACTCGATAGTTTAGTGTGCCATGCTTTACGGCTTAGAACTGGGTTTCAACGATGTTTTGAACATCATGGAGCATATGAGATGTTCCAGGAGTTGAAGTTAATATTTGAAACAAATGCCCGGATTGAGAGATATGAAGTCTCCAATAAGTTCTATAGCTGCAAGATGGAGGAGAATAGTTCTGTCAGTGAACATGTACTCAAAATGTCTCGGTATCATAATCACTTGACTCAACTGGGGGTTAATCTTCTTGTTGATAGTATCATTGACAGAGTTCTTCAATCACTGCCACCAAGCTACAAAAGCATCGTGATGTAATATAATATGCAAGGGATGAATAAGACTATTCCTGAGCTCTTCGCGATGCTAAAAGCCGTGGAGGTAGAAATCAAGAAGGAGCATCAAGTGTTGATGGTCAATAAGACCACCAGTTTCAAGAAAAAGGGCAAAAGGAAGAAGAAAGGGAACTTCAAGAAGAACAGCAAACAAGTTGCTGCTCAGGAGAAGAAACCCAAGTCTGGACCTAAGCCTGAGACTGAGTGCTTCTACTGCAAGCAGACTGGTCACTGGAAGCGGAACTGCCCCAAGTATTTGGCGGATAAGAAGGATGGCAAAGTGAACAAAGGTATATGTGATATACATGTTATTGATGTGTACCTTACTAATGCTCGCAGTAGCACCTGGGTATTTGATACTGGTTCTGTTGCTAACATTTGCAACTCGAAACAGGGGCTACGAATTAAGTGAAGATTGGCTAAGGACGAGGTGACGATGCGTGTGGGAAATGGTTCCAAAGTCGATGTGATCGCGGACGGCACACTACCTCTACATCTACCTTCGGGATTAGTATTAGACCTAAATAATTGTTATTTGGTGCCAGCGTTGAGCATGAACATTATATTTGGATCTTGTTTGATGCGAGACGGTTATTCATTTAAATTAGAGAATAATGGTTGTTCTATTTATATGAGTAATATCATTTATGGTCATGCACCCTTGAAGAGTGGTCTATTTTTAATGAATCTCGATAGTAGTGATACACAAATTCATAATGTTGAAATCAAAAGATGCAGAGTTGATAATGATAGTGCAACTTATTTGTGGCACTGCCGTTTAGGTCATATCGGTGTAAAGCGCATGAAGAAACTCCATACTGATGGACTTTTGGAACCACTTGATTATGAATCACTTGGTACTTGCGAACCGTGCCTCATGGGTAAGATGACTAAAACGCCGTTCTCCGGTACTATGGAGAGAGCAACGGATTTGTTGGAAATCATACATACAGATGTATGTGGTCCAATGAATGTTGAGGCTCAGGGCAGATATCATTATTTTCTCACCTTCACAGATGATTTAAGCATATATGGGTATATCTACTTAATGAAACATAAGTCTGAAACATTTGAAAAGTTCAAAGAATTTCAGAGTGAAGTTGAAAATCATCGTAACAAGAAAATAAAGTTTCTATGATCTGATCGTGAGGAGAATATTTGAGTTATGAGTTTGGTCTACATTTGAAACAATGCGGAATAGTTTCGCAACTCACGCCACCCGGAACACCACAATGTAATGGTGTGTCCGAATGTCGTAATCATACTTTATTAGATATGGTGCGATCTATGATGTCTCTAACTGATTTACCGCTATCGTTTTGGGGTTATGCTTTAGAGACGGCTGCATTCACGTTAAATAGGACACCATCGAATTCCGTTGAGACGACGCCTTATGAACTGCGGTTTGGTAAGAAACCAAAGTTGTCGTTTCTGAAAATTTGGGGTTGCAATGCTTATGTGAAAAAGCTTCAACCTGATAAGCTCGAACCCATATCGGAGAAATGTGTCTTCATAGGATACCCAAAGGAGACTGTTGGGTACACCTTCTATAACAGATCCGAAGGCAAGACTTTTGTTGCTGAATTCGGAGGTTTTAAAGAGAAGGAGTTTCTCTCGAAAGAAATGAGTGGGAGAAAAGTAGAACTTGATGAGGTAACTGTACCTGCTCCCTTATTGGAAAGTAGTACATCTGAGAAACCGGTTTCTGTGACACCTACACCAATTAGTGAGGAAGCTAATGATAATGATCATGAAACTTCAGATCAAGTTACTACCAAACCTCGTAGATCAACCAGAGTAAGATCCGCACCAAAGTGGTACGGTAATCCTATTCTGGAAGTCATGCTACTAGATCATGATGAACCTACGAACTATGAAGAAGCGATGGTGAGCCCAGATTCCGCAAAATGGTTAGAAGCCATGAAATCTGAGGTGGGATCCATGTATGAGAACAAAGTGTGGACTTTGGTTGACTTGCCCGTTGATCGGCAAGCAATTGAGAACAAATGGATCTTTAAGAAGAAGACTGACATTGACGGTAATGTTACTGTCTACAAAGCTCGACTTCTTGCGAAAGGTTTTCGACAAGTTCAAGGGATTGACTACGATGAGACCTTCTCACCCATAGCGATGCTTAAAGTCTGTCCGAATCATGTTAGCAATTGCCGCATTTTATGATTATGAAATTTGGCAAATGGATGTCAAAATTGCATTCCTGAATGGATTTCTGGAAGAAGAGTTGTATATGATGCAACCAGAAGGTTTTGTCGATCCAAAGGGAGCTAACAAAGTGTGCAAGCTCCAGCGATCCATTTAGGGACTGGTGCAAGCCTCTCGGAGTTAGAATAAACTCTTTGATAGTGTGATCAAAGCATTTGGTTTAATCAGACTTTTGGAGAAGCCTGTATTTACAAGAAAGTGAGTGGGAGCTCTGTAGCATTTCTGATATTATATGTGGATGACATATTATTGATTAGAAATAATATAGAATTTCTGGATAGCATAAAGGGATACTTGAATAAGAGTTTTTCAATGAAAGACCTCGGTGAACCTGCTTACATATTGGGCATTAAGATCTATAGAGATAGATCAAGACGCTTAATTGGACTTTCACAAAGCACATACCTTGACAAAGTTTTGAATAAGTTCAAAATGGATCAAGCAAAGAAAGGGTTCTTGCCTGTGTTACAAGGTGTGAAGTTGAGTAAGACTCAATGTCCGACCACTGCAGAAGATAGAGAGAAAATGAAAGATGTTCCCTATGCTTCAGCCATAGGCTCTATCATGTATGCAATGTTGTGTACCAGACCTGATGTGTGCCTTTTTATAAGTCTAGCAGGGAGGTACCAAAGTAATCCAAGAGTGGATCACTGGACAGCGGTCAAGAACATCCTGAAGTACCTGAAAAGAACTAAGGATATGTTTCTCGTATATGGAGGTGACAAAGAGCTCATCATAAATGGTTACGTTGATGCAAGCTTTGACACTGATCCGGACGATTCTAAATCGCAAACCGGATACGTGTTTACATTAAACGGTGGAGCTGTCAATTGGTGCAGTTCTAAACAAAGCGTCGTGGCGGGATCTACATGTGAAGCGGCGTACATAGTTGCTTCAAAAGCAGCAAATGAAGGAGTTTGGATGAAGGAGTTCGTATCCGATCTAGGTGTCATACCTAGTGCATCGGGTCCAATGAAAATCTTTTGTGACAATACTGGTGCAATTGCCTTGGCAAAGGAATCCAGATTTCACAAGAGAACCAAGCACATCAAGAGACGCCTCAATTCCATTCGGGATTTAGTCCAAGTGGGAGACATAGAAATTTGCAAGACACATGCGGATCTGAATGTTGCAGACCCGCTGACTAAGCCTCTTCCACGAGCAAAACATGATCAGCACCAAGGCTCCATGGGTGTTAGAATCATTACTGTGTAATCTAGATTATTGACTCTAGTGCAAGTGGGAGACTAAAGGAAATATGCCCTAGAGGCAATAATAAAGTTATTATTTATTTCCTTGTATCATGATAAATGTTTATTATTCATGCTAGAATTGTATTAACCGGAAACATAATACATGTGTGAATACATAGACAAACAGAGTGTCACTAGTATGCCTCTACTTGACTAGCTCGTTGATCAAAGATGGTTATGTTTCCTAACCATAGACATGAGTTGCTATTTGGTTAACGGGATCACATCATTAGGAGAATGATGTGATTGGCTTGACCCATTCCATTAGCTTAGCACTCGATCGTTTAGTTTGCTACTATTGCTTTCTTCATAACTTATATATGTTCCTATGACTATGAGATTATGCAACACCCATTTACCGAAGGAACACTTTGTGTGCTACCAAATGTCACAAAGTAACTGGGTGATTATAAAGATTCTCTACACGTGTCTCCGAAGGTATTTGTTGGGTTGGCGTATTTCGAGATTAGGATTTGTTACTCCAATTGTCAGAGAGGTATCTCTGGGCCCTCTTGGTAATGCACATCACTCAAGCCTTGCAAGCATTGCAACTAATAAGTTAGTTGCGGGATGATGTATTACAGAACGAGTAAAGAGACTTTCCGGTAACGAGATTGAACTACGTATTAAGATACCGATGCTCGAATCTCGGGCAAGTAACATACCGATGACAAAGGGAACAACGTATATTGTTATGCGGTCTGACCGGTTCTGCTATTGGTTATTGACCGAAGACGTGTCTCGGTCATGTCTACATAGTTCTCAAACCCGTAGGGTCCGCACGCTTAAAGTTCGGTGACGATCGTAATTAGGGTTTTTGTGTTTTGATGCACCGAAGGTTGTTCGGTGTCCCGGATGTGATCACGGACATGACGAGGAGTCTCGAAATGGTCGAGACATAAAGATTGATATATTGGAAGCCTATATTTGGATATCAGAAACGTTCCGGGTGAAATCGGGATTTTACCGGAGTACCGGGGGGTTACCGGACCCCCCCCCCGAGGGGTTATTGGGCCTACATGGGCCCTAAGGGAGAAGAGCAGGGCCGGCCAGGGCAGGCCGCGCACCCCCTCCCCTCCCCAGTCCGAATAGGACAAGAAAGGGGGGCGGCGCCCCCCCCCCTTTCCTCTTTCTCCCTTCCCCCTTCCTTTTCCAACAAGGCAAGAGGGGGGAGTCCTACTCCCGGTGGGAGTAGAATTCCTCCAGGCGCATCCTTGGGCCGGCTGCACCTCCCCCCTCCCTCCTTTATATACGGGGGCAAGGGGGCACCCCATGACACACAAGCTGATCTTCGTGATCGTTCCTTAGCCGTGTGTGGTGCCCCCTTCCACCATATTCCACCTCGGTCATATCGTAGTGGTGCTTAGGCGAAGCCCTGCATCGGTAGAACATCATCACCGTCATCACGCCGTCGTGCTGACGAAACTCTCCCTCAACACTTTGCTAGATCGGAGCTCGAGGGACGTCACCGAGTTGAACGTGTGCAGAACTCGGAGGTGCTGTATGTTCGATACTTGGATCGGTCAGATCGGGAAGACGTACGAGTACTTCCTCTATGTTGTTTCAACGCTTCCATTGCCGGTCTACAAGGGTACGTAGACAACACTCTCCTCTCTCGTTGTTATGCATCACTATGATCTTGCGTGTGCGTAGGAAAATTTTGAAATTACTACGTTCCCCAACAGTGGTATCAGAGCCTAGGTTTTATGCGCTGATGTTGTGCACGAGTAGAACAAAAGTGCGTTGTGGGCGATATAAGTCATACTGCTTACCAGCATGTCATACTTTGGTTCGGCGGTATTGTTCGATGAAGCGGCCTGGACAAACATTACGCGTACGCTTACGCGAGACTGGTTCTACCGACGTGCTTTGCACACAGGTGGCTGGCGGGTGTCAGTTTCTTCAACTTTAGTTGAACCAAGTGTGGCTACCCCCGGTCCTTGCGAATGTTAAAACAGCACCAACTTGACAAACTATCATTGTGGTTTTGATGCATAGGTAAGAGCGGTTCTTGCTAAGCCCGTAGCAGCCACGTAAAACTTGCAACAACAAAGTAGAGGACGTCCAACTTGTTTTTGCAGGGCATGTTATGATGTGATATGGTCAAGACATGATGCTAAATTTTATTGTATGAGATGATCATGTATTGTAACCGAGTTATCGGCAACTGGCAGGAGCCATATGGTTGTCGCTTTATTGTATGCAATACAATCGCGCTGTAATGCTTTACTTTATCACTAAGCGATAGCGATAGTTGTGGAAGCATAAGATTGACGAGACGACAACGATGCTACGATGGAGATCAAGGTGTCGCACCGGTGACGATGGTGATCATGACGGTACTTTGGAGATGGAGATCACAAGTACAAGATGATGATGGCCATATCATATCACTTATATTGATTGCATGTGATGTTTATCTTTTATGCATCTTATCTTGCTTTGATTGATGGTAGCATTATAAGATGATCCCTCACTAAATTATCAAATTATAAGTGTTCTCCCTGAGTATGCACCGTTGCGAAAGTTCTTCGTGCTGAGACACCACGTGATGATCGGGTGTGCTAGGCTCTACGTTCAAATACAACGGGTGCAAAACAGTTGCACACGCGGAATACTCAGGTTAAACTTGACGAGCCTAGCATATAACAGATATGGCCTCGGAACTCGGGGACCGAAAGGTCGAGCGTAAATCATATAGTAGATATGATCAACATATTGATGTTCACCATTAATACTACTCCATCTCACGTGATGATCGGGCATGGTTTAGTTGATTTGGATCACGTGATCACTTAGAGGATTAGAGGGATATCTTTCTAAGTGGGAGTTCTTAAGTAATATGATTAATTGAACTAGAATTTATCATGAACTTAGTACCTGATAGTATCTTGCTTGTCTATGTTTGAATGTAGATAGATGGCTCGTGCTGTTGTTCCGTTGAATTTTAATGCGTTCCTTGAGAAAGCAAAGTTGAAAGATGATGGTGGCAATTACACGGCCTGGGTCCGTAACTTGAGGATTATCCTCATTGCTGCATAGAAGAATTACGTCCTGGAAGCACCGCTAAGTGCCAAGCCTGCTGCAGGAGCAACACCAGATGTTATGAACGTCTGGCAGAGCAAAGCTGATGACTACTCGATAGTTTAGTGTGCCATGCTTTACGGCTTAGAACCGGGTCTTCAATGATGTTTTGAACGTCATGGAGCATATGAGATGTTCCAGGAGTTGAAGTTAATATTTCAAACAAATGCCCGGATTGAGAGATATGAAGTCTCCAATAAGTTCTATAGCTGCAAGATGGAGGAGAATAGTTCTGTCAGTGAACATGTACTCAAAATGTCTCGGTATCATAATCACTTGACTCAACTGGGGGTTAATCTTCCTGTTGATAGTATCATTGACAGAGTTCTTCAATCACTACCACCAAGCTACAAAAGCTTCGTGATGAACTATAATATGCAAGGGATGAATAAGACTATTCCTGAGCTCTTCGCGATGCTAAAAGCCGTGGAGGTAGAAATCAAGAAGGAGCATCAAGTGTTGATGGTCAATAAGACCACCAGTTTCAAGAAAAAGGGCAAAGGGAAGAAGAAAGGAAACTTCAAGAAGAACAGCAAACAAGTTGCTGCTCAGGAGAAGAAACCCAAGTCTGGACCTAAGCCTAAGACTGAGTGCTTCTACTGCAAGCAGACTAGTCACTGGAAGCGGAACTGCCCCAAGTATTTGGCGGATAAGAAGGATGGCAAAGTGAACAAAGGTATATGTGATATACATGTTATTGATGTGTACCTTACTAATGCTCGCAGTAGCACCTGGGTATTTGATACTGGTTCTGTTGCTAACATTGCAACTCGAAACAGGGGCTACAGATTAAGCGAAGATTGGCTAAGGACGAGGTGACGATGCGCGTGGGAAATGGTTCCAAAGTCGATGTGATCACGGACGGCACGCTACCTCTACATCTACCTTTGGAATTTGTATTAGACCTAAATAATTGTTATTTGGTGCCAGCGTTGAGCATGAACATTATATCTGGATCTTGTTTGATGCGAGACGGTTATTCATTTAAATTAGAGAATAATGGTTGTTCTATTTATATGAGTAATATCATTTATGGTCATGCACCCTTGAAGACTGGTCTATTTTTAATGAATCTCGATAGTAGTGATACACATATTCATAATGTTGAAATCAAAAGATGCAGAGTTGATAATGATAGTGCAACTTATTTGTGGCACTGCCGTTTAGGTCATATCGGTGTAAAGCGCATGAAGAAACTCCATACTGATGGACTTTTGGAACCACTTGATTATGAATCACTTGGTACTTGCGAACCGTGCCTCATGGGTAAGATGATTAAAATGCCGTTCTTCGGTACTATGGAGAGAGCAACGGATTTGTTGGAAATCATACATACAGATGTATGTGGTCCAATGAATGTTGTGGCTCGTGGAGGATATCGTTATTTTCTCACCTTCACAGATGATTTAAGCAGATATGGGTATATCTACTTAATGAAACATAAGTCTGAAACATTTGAAAAGTTCAAAGAATTTCAGAGTGAAGTTGAAAATCATCGTAACAAGAAAATAAAGTTTCTACGATCTGATCGTGGAGGAGAATATTTGAGTTACGAGTTTGGTGTACATTTGAAACAATGCGGAATAGTTTCGCAACTCACGCCACTCGGAACACCATGGTGTAATGGTGTGTCCGAACATCGTAATCGTACTTTATTAGATATGGTGCAATCTATGATGTCTCTTACTGATTTACCGCTATCGTTTTGGGGTTATGCTTTAGAGACGGCTGCATTCACATTAAATAGGACACCATCGAAATCCGTTGAGACGACGCATTATGAACTGTGGTTTGGCAAGAAACCAAAGTTGTCGTTTCTGAAAGTTTGGGGCTGCAATGCTTATGTGAAAAAGCTTCAACCTGATATGCTCGAACCCAAATCGGAGAAATGTGTCTTCATAGGATACCCAAAGGAGACTGTTGGGTACACCTTCTATCACAGATCCGAAGGCAAGACTTTTGTTGCTGAATTCGGAGTTTTTAAAGAGAAGGAGTTTCTCTCGAAAGAAGTGAGTGGGAGAAAAGTAGAACTTGATGAGGTAACTGTACCTGCTCCCTTATTGGAAAGTAGTACATCAGAGAAACCGGTTTCTGTGACACCTACACCAATTAGTGAGGAAGCTAATGATAATGATCATGAACCTTCAGATCAAGTTACTACCGAACCTCGTAGATCAACCAGAGTAAGATCCGCACCAGAGTGGTACAGTAATCTTGTTCTGGAAGTCATGCTACTAGATCATGATGAACCTACGAACTATGAAGAAGCGATGGTGAGCCCAGATTCCGCAAAATGGATAGAAGCCATGAAATCTGAGATGGGATCTGAGGGAGTCTTGGATTAGGGGGTCTCCGGACAGCCGGACTATATCCTTTAGCCAGACTGTTGGACTATCAAGATACAAGATTGAAGACTTCGTCTCGTGTCCGGATAGGACTCTACTTGGCGTGGAAGGCAAGCTAGGCAATATGTATATGGATATCTCCTCCTTTGTAACCGACCTTGTGTAACCCTAACCCCCTCCGGTGTCTATATAAACCAAAGGGTTTTAGTCCGTAGAACAACAATAAGATACAATCATACCATAGGCTAGCTTCTAGGGTTTAGCCTCTCTGATCTCGTGGTAGATCTACTCTTGTACTACCCATATCATCAATATTAATCGAGAAGGACATAGGGTTTTACCTCCATCAAGAGGGCCCGAACCTGGGTAAAACATCGTGTCCCCTGCCTCCTGTTACCATCCGGCCTAGACGCACAGTTCGGGACCCCCTACCCGAGATCCGCCGGTTTTGACACCGACATTGGTGCTTTCATTGAGAGTTCCGCTGTGCCGTCGCCACCAGGAAGGATGTCTCATACCGTCTTTAAAGACAACACTATTGCTGAGGGAGCTTTGGCTATCGGCCAAACTCTCCGGCTAGGTGGTTTTCTTATGACCGCCTGTTCGGCTGTTGCGCCGACGATGACTTCTCGGGTCATAGAAAGCAATCTTCACGTCAACTCGGAACTCGCCGAGCAGTTAGATCCAATGGAGCTCTCTTCCCTGAACGAGCTCTTGGATCGCATCGCCGCCCTGGGAGTCGCTACAGACTACGATCAGATTGGGCCTCAACTCTCCCCAGGTCACCCATCATGTTGCAATGGTGGAGGAACAATGCGGAAACCCTTCATCTATCTTAAGGACTAGCTATGTCCGGATTCTCGATCCCTCCAAGCCGGATACCCGCGGAGGGGAGGACGTCACTCAAGGCCTGAACCTAGAATCAGGCAGTGGGCTAGATTTTTCGGAAAACATCCAAGAATCCAAACTTTCGAGTTCGGAAACTCCTTGGCCCCCGAGTCTCAGATTGGGTAAGGATTCGGATTCAATTCCACCCACCCACCCAAACATACGCGATCTATCCCAAATTAGGCAAGAGCCCGAAGAAACAGTACACCATTACTGGGCCAGATTCCTCCTGGTCATGAACAGGATAAAGGACTACCGCGAGGAAGACGCAATTTCATTCTTCTGCAATAATTGCACGGACAAGGGAATCCTCAACGCCATAAGTCGCCATGAAATTACATGCTTTGCCGACTTGGTGTCCATAGTACGAAAGTGTTGTGCGATGGAAAGCGCCTAGAAAACCGAAATAAGATTTTGGGATGATCCGGCCCTGAATACAAACCCAGTCCAAAATAAAAGGGTGCGTTATCACAATACACCTGGGTTAACTACCAAAAAGCAAAAGCCCTCTACGGGGCAAGGAACCGTACTGGAGGGATGGCTCAACGGACCCTGCAAAATTCATAGTACAGCGGATGCAATACCAACGCACGGCCTTAGAGCATGTTGGATACTCCGGCAGGTGGCCAAAAGTGGTGAGGATCTACTCTGGTGCAGCAAAATGGGCATCAAGCTCGATTATGCTTCAATCTATCACCCACAAACCAACGGTCAAGTCGAACAAGCAAATGGTATTATAATAAGCGGCATTAAACCCATATTAGTGCGCTCCTTAACGGAGTCTGACACGCACTGGGTAGAGGAGCTCGACTCCGTACTCTGGGGGCTGCGGACCACGCCGAATCGTAGTACCGGATATACACCGTTTTTTATGGTGTACGGCGCAGAGGCAGTCCTGCCCTGTGACATAATTCATGACTCACCTCGAGTGCGCATGTACGAAGAAAGAGAAGCCAAGCTCGATCGGTAGGACAGTCTGGACACCTTGGACGAAGAGCGCGACGTAGCCAAAGCCCGTTCCGCATTTTACCAGCAACAGGCTCGCAGATACCAAAGCAGAGAAGTACATGCCAAAACTTATAACATTGGCGAACTAGTTCTACGACTGCCGGATAAGAAAAAGAACAAGCTCGAGCCCAAATGGGAAGGTCCCTTCATTATCGACCAAGTTCTGACCGGTGGAGCGTACCGACTACGGGATGCATCAACTAGTCTACTCGAGCCGAACCCATGGAACGCAGCCAGGCTTCGAAGATTCTACGCTTAGCACCGGACTCTATGTTAGTCCCCTCCCTTTGTCCATTTTCTGCATATGCATCATCTGTCTTGTTTCCCTTTCTTTCTTTTATTTCTCTAGGCCTTCAAGGGTCACCTTGTGCCTCACTCGTACATTACAGATGCTCTAGCCGCACTCTTCATACCTGGGGGCTTCTTTCACAGAAGCTTAAGTTATTTTCCTAGGCCTCACGCCCAACACATGTGTTATAATTCCGCATGTACCTTTTTTCACCATTATATGCATCGATATGACTTAAGTTTTGTCCAAGCTGGGTTGCCTGGCTCTTGTATTTATGCCCTACGTTCCCGTTAATTTGGCTAGGGCATAAGTGGAGCACCTCTGCGATTGTTACCACCCGGCCAGCCGGACGTGTACCTCAGACTGGGTGAAGCCGAAAGCTAGCGTTCTTAAGGGAATATTCAGTCGGTGAACAAAAGATGACTTTTATTATTCATATCCACCCCAGACGATTTTTCTACGCCTCTTATCGCAGTACGGACATGCACTTTAGGGCATGCTTACCCAGGGAAAGGAACCCTTAACGGAACTATTCTCCCTGGAAGATGTTTCTTACTACCCATGTAATATAACATAACTAGTTGGGCACTTGTCTGATAAAGCACTAATGACCCCTACGCCTGGTCTCCACGCATGCACCGGTTCTTACATAACCAAGAGGGTATTCGGATACACTCCGAACTGTTGGGTCCCAAGGTTGAAGCGAAAAGGTCCACCACGACAAACGATCTACAATCCGGCTAGAAGGCATTATACATGTCACTTTAAAATTACATAGTCAATTTGACTGGTTGAATTCCTCTTCAATACCATCCTATAGGATGTCTAGTCTACAGTCCTGTTGGGAATACTTTGCAGCCAATTCTACTTGGCCGTACACTAAGCTCACAGAGATCTCCTTCCCATCAGGCCCCACAGGTCCGACTTCAGCCATGTGGTTCGGGTTAGCCTTCGTGTACCGTGTCTTCACCATTGCCCAGGCTTCCCTGGCACCCTGACGGCAGGCCGATATCTTCCATAATCGGAAGCGCCGCCGTGCTCCCTTCAGCTTTTCTGCAAGCTGTCCAAGGCCTTCGGGTATGGAGACAGATGGCCACAAGGCCTGGGCGACGCCTTGCATCACCTGTCGAACTCGTTCGTGCAGCTGTGAGAGCTCGGGAATAAGGTCACCCATTGAACCGGGCATTTCCTTCGCAGGACGACCTGTTAGCATACCTACAGACATAACTCTGTCAGCCAGCTTCCTCGCCGAACTCTTTTTCAAAGTTCGTTCAAGCACTTACTAAATATGCCGCGTCGAAGCCGCCGATTTTCCTTCACAGAGTCCGACAGTTGGGCGCGAACATCTTGTAGTTCCACGCCCAGCTTGGTGTTGGCATCTTGGAGATCATTTTTCTCCTACCTCACCCTCGTAAGCACGTTCTCACCGGCCTTCAGCTGGCGTTGGTGCTGCTGCTTATCCAGATTCACTCCAGTGTCATCTGCAATTTTGTCGTCAGATCTGCATACACACCGCACTCTATATGATACTTATCATTTGAAGGATATGTTACCATAGGGGGTCTCTTTGGGCTCCCCTGCCGTGGCCAGTGCGGCCTGAAGTTGGGCTTTGCACTCTTCCAGCTCCTGGGACAGTTGAGTATTCTTTTCTGTAAGAATCTGCATAACAAAGGATCCTTAAATCAGTTATCCTAATTGTTTCAAGTCTCAGGGGCTACTGATATATATAATCACCAAATTTTCTCACCGGTATGTCTTTTACATACTGCTCCGTGGCTCTGGCTAGACCATTTTGAGCGGCACGGAGGTGCGCGTCTTCTGAGTTGAAGGCATCCAATGCCTCTTGGGAGAAACAAGCGTCACGAAGAACAGTACGGCGATGCCTGTGGTTCATAGCACTTTCCACCTCGGAATGGGTGGCGGATAGTTTATCCACATCCTGTATCGGAGGAGCACCCGGCGCACACCTTGTATTCGTTCCCGCCTCCGAATCCGGCCTTGGAGCCTGGCTTGTGGAGGCGCGATTGGTAGCCTCTTCGGGTATAGTCCGGCGAGCGCTCTTTTTCCTGAAAAGAAGGAATGGGCGTTAATATGCCTCTGAGAATAATGTCTTGCAATAAGGACGGCGCGCCATACCGCTGCGCCGGTGTCTCAATCCAGACTGCGGGTCTTTTCAGCTTGCCTGGCCTCACGGCCCCTTGTTGGCCAGTCGCCGCAGGCTCGGCCTTCGGCCTCGAGGACCTCCCCTGCAAAACACGGCTGTTATACGGCGATCAAAAACACGCAAGGACAGATCCCTTTTTGAACTGCTGGGACTTCGGTCTCAGTCACCTGTGAGGCTGGAACTAGCCCAGGGTAATCGGTCGTAATGGCCACCAAAGCATCGTCATTACTCGCTTGGTAAAATACTCCATCGATCAGCTCCACATATATGTCCGGATCCTCCTGGGAGGCCAGATCAAGGGACCGCCCAGGGTCCTCGGGTTGTGGAGGTGGGCTATTTATCTCCTTTACAGCCTGGCATAGCTCCTGCGATGAAATCGCTAGAATGAATACTTAACTACGGGAATACGAAATGGATGGGCGATAAAAAGTCTCCGCTTACCCCGCTCGGAGGATTGTACATAGAAAATCTGCCCTGTGGGTTGACACGAAGGAATTCCTCCTCTTCTCCCTTGTACAAAGTGGATAAGATCTTTATTAGATCAGTAGCCGATCCCGGCCCTTTGCGGCCATGGCGGGTGGCGTCATCCTCCCCTTTGAAATCCCACATGGGATGGCCTCTATACTGAAGCGGCTGCACCCCCCGCATGATGCATGTGGCCATGACCTCGATCATGGTCAATCTGGATCGAGCTAAAAAACTTATCCGGCTCATCAGGTAAAGAATGTCCCTGTCATCTTCCTCCAGGGAGCTCCGTGGACGCCAGCTCTGGCGCTTCTTCAAAGGGGCGTTGTCGAACTCAGGAAGGCCGATCCGAATAGGACCCGGGAGGGGGACGTCTTCTATATAAAACCATTCTGAAGGCCAGTCTTCGGGCGTCTTCTTTGGGGTCCCGGACAGGTATCCGGTCCCGGTAATACGCCACACTTCGGCTCCGCCCACTTGATATATTGACCACTTCTGAGAACGGGGCACAAGGCAGAACAGCTTCTTCCATAGAGCGAAATGAGCCTCACAGCCCAAAAACAACTCGCAAAGGGCTACGAATCCCGCGATATGCAGCAGGGTGGCAGGCGTAAGATTGTGCAACTGGAGGCCGTAGAACTCCAGGAGCCCCCGGAGAAATGGATGAATTGGAAATCCGAGCCCTCTTACTAAATAAGGGACAAGGCATACCCGCTCTCCTTTGGAGGGATTGGGAAGGCTCTCCGCTTGCTCTCCGCCATTATAGGTGGCGAGCCCGGCTCGAACCGGGACCATGCACGCTGGGGGAAGAAATCCTTTGGACTGAAGCATCACTAATTTGCTGTGCGGGATGGAACATCTCTCCCAATCTCCAGGCTTGGAGCTACGGGTGCGAGAGGAGGAGCTGCGTCGACCGGCCATGGTGGAATGGATCTCTGTCGGGCGCGCTCCGATGAAGGCTCGCCAAGGGAGGATGGTGTGATTTGGATCTGAATCCTCGTCTTTTTAAATAGGCGGCTCATTCACACAGCTAGGGCGTAAATGTGAAAACACCCAGGCTCTTCACATTCGCTCGACACGTGGAAAGTGGCCATTATTGGGCGTGGAAGCCAAGGAGTGCAACATTCACAAGAAACCGGACATTATTTCGACAGGTACACAGAATTTGGAGAGGAACCCGCCTTGCAATGCCGAAGAAAATACTGCGCGCCGGACTCATCGTCATTCAAGCCTGGTTCGGGGGCTACTGAGGGAGTCCTGGATTAGGGGGTCTCCCGACAGCCAGACTATATCCTTTAGCCGGACTGTTGGACTATGAAGATACAAGATTGAAGACTTCATCTCGTGTCTGGATAGGACTCTACTTGGCGTGGAAGGCAAGCTAGGCAATACGTATATGGATATCTCCTCCTTTGTAACCGACCTTGTGTAACCCTAACCCCCTCCGGTGTCTATATAAACCGAAGGGTTTTAGTTCGTAGAACAACAATAACATACAATCATACCATAGGCTAGCTTCTAGGGTTTAGCCTCTCTGATCTCGTGGTAGATCTACTCTTTTACTACCCATATCATCAATATTAATCGAGCAGGACGTAGGGTTTTACCTCCATCAAGAGGGCCCGAACCTGGGTAAAACATCGTGTCTCCTGCCTCATGTTACCATCCGGCCTAGACGCGCAGTTCGGGACCCCCTACCCGAGATCCGCCGGTTTTGACACCGACAGGATCCATCTATGAGAACAAAGTGTGGACTTTGGTTGACTTGCCCATTGATCAGCAAGCAATTGAGAATAAATGGACCTTCAAGAAGAAGACTGAAGCTGACGGTAATGTTACTATCTACAAAGCTCAACTTATTGTGAAAGGTTTTTGACAAGTTCAAGGGATTGACTACGATGAGACCTTCTCACCCGTAGCGATGCTTAAAGTCTGTCCGAATCATGTTAGCAATTGCTGCATTTTATGATTATGAAATTTGGCAAATGGATGTCAAAACTGCATTCCTGAATGGATTTCTGGAAGAAGAGTTGTATATGATGCAACCAGAAGGTTTTGTCGATCCAAAGGGAGCTAACAAAGTGTGCAAGCTCCAGCGATCCATTTATGGACTGGTGCAAGCCTCTCGGAGTTGGAATAAACGCTTTGATAGTGTGATCAAAGCATTTGGTTTTATACAGACTTTTGGAGAAGCCTGTATTTACAAGAAAGTGAGTGGGAGCTCTGTAGCATTTCTGATATTATATGTGGATGACATATTATCGATTGGAAATAATATAGAATTTCTGGATAGCATAAAGGGATACTTGAATAAGAGTTTTTCAATGAAAGACCTCGGTGAAGCTGCTTACATATTGGGCATTAAGATCTATAGAGATAGATCAAGACGCTTAATTGGACTTTCACAAAGCACATACCTTGACAAAGTTTTGAAGAAGTTCAAAATGGATCAAGCAAAGAAAGGGTTCTTGCCTGTGTTACAAGGTGTGAAGTTGAGTAAGACTCAATGTCCGACCACTGCAGAAGATAGAGAGAAAATGAAAGATGTTCCCTATGCTTCAGCCATAGGCTCTATCATGTATGCAATGCTGTGTACCAGACTTGATGTGTGCCTTGTTATAAGTCTAGCAGGGAGGTACCAAAGTAATCCAGGAGTGGATCACTGGACAGCGGTCAAGAACATCCTGAAATACCTGAAAAGGACTAAGGATATGTTTCTCGTTTATGGAGGTGACAAAGAGCTCATCGTAAACAATTACGTTGATGCAAGCTTTAACGCTGATCCGGACGATTCTAAATCGTAAACCGGATACGTGTTTACATTGAACGGTGGAGCTGTCAGTTGGTGCAGTTCTAAACAAAGCGTTGTGACGGGATCTACATGTGAAGCGGAGTACATAGCTGCTTCGGAAGTAGCAAATGAAGGAGTCTGGATGAAGGAGTTCATATCCGATCTAGGTGTACTTCCTAGTGCATCGGGTCCAATGAAAATCTTTTGTGACAATACTGGTGCAATTGCCTTGGCGAAGGAATCCAGATTTCACAAGAGAACCAAGCACATCAAGAGACGCTTCAATTCCATCCGGGATTTAGTCCAGGTGGGAGACATAGAAATTTTCAAGATACATACGGATCTGAATGTTGCAGACCCGTTGACTAAGCCTCTTCCACGAGCAAAACATGATCAGCACCAAGGCTCCATGGGTGTTAGAATCATTACTGTGTAATCTAGATTATTGATTCTAGTGCAAGGGGGAAGGAGAGGTTGATGAAGATCCAGCAGCACGACGGCGTGGTGGTGGATGCAGCAGTCACCGCAGCAGGGCTTCGCCGTTCTCTACGGAGGAGGAGGAGGTCTTGGAGGGGAGAGGGAGGCGCCAGGGGCATGGGTGCGGCTACCCTCCCTCCCCCCCTCTATATATAGGGTCCCCAGGGGGGCCGGCCCTGGAGATCCAATCTCCCAAGGGGCGGCGGCCAAGGGGGGTGGAGTGCCCCCCAAGGCAAGTGGGGCGCCCCCACCCTAGGGTTCCCAACCCTAGGCGCAGGGGGAAGGCCCAAGGGGTGCGCACCAGCCCACTAGGGGCTGGTTCCCCTCCCACTTCAGCCCATGGGGCCCTCCGGGATAGGTGGCCCCACCCAGTGGACCCCCGGGACCCTTCCGGTGGTCCCGGTACAATACCGATGACCCCGAAACTTGTCCCGATGGCCGAAATAGCACTTCCTATATATAAATCTTTACCTCCGGACCATTCCGGAACTCCTCGTGACGTCCGGGATCTCATCCGGGACTCCAAACAACTTTCGGGTTACTGCATATACATATCTCTACAACTCTAGCGTCACCGAACCTTAAGTGTGTAGACCCTACGGGTTCGGGAGACATGTAGACATGACCGAGATGGCAACTTGCTTGTCATTCTTCTTGAAGTTCTCTTTCTTTTTCTTTGCCCTTTTTCTTGAAACAAGTGATCTTGTCAACCATCAACACTTGATACTTTTTTTATTTCTACCTTCACTGATTTCAGCATCGCGATGAGCTCGGGAATCGTTTTCGTCATCCCTTGCATATTATAGTTCATCACGAAATTCTAGTAGCTTGGTGATAGTGACTAAAGAACTCTGTCAATCACTATCTTATTTGGAAGATTAACTTCCACTTGATTCAAGCGATTGTACTACCTAGACATTCTGAGTACATGCTCACTGGCTGAGCCATTCTCCTCCATCTTGTAGACAAAGTACTTGTTAGAGGTCTCATACCTCTCGACATGGGCATGAGTCTGAAATACCAATTTCAACTCTTGGAACATCTTATATGCTCCGTGGCGTTCAAAACGTTTTTGAAGTCCCGGTTCTAAGACGTCAGGCATGGTGCTCTAACCTATCAAGTAGTCATCATACCGAGCTTGTCAAACGTTCATAACGTCTACATCTGCTCCTGCAATGGGTCTGTCACTTAGCAGTGCATCAAGAACATAATTCTTCTATGTAGCAACGAGGATAATCCTTAGATCATGAACCCAGTCCGCATCATTGCTACTATCATTTTTCAACTTAGTTTTCTCTAGGAACATATCAAAAACAAAGGGGAGCTACAACGCGAGCTATTGATCTGCAATATAGATATGCAAATACTATCAGGACTAAGTTCATGATAAATTAACTTCAATTAATCAAATTACTTAAGAACTCCCACTTAGATAGACATCCCTCGAGTCATCTAAATGATTACATGATCCAAATCGACTAACCATGTCCGATCATCACGTGAGATGGATTAGTCTTCAATGGTGAACATCTCCATGTTGATCATATCTACTATATGATTCGCCTTTCGGTCTCTAGTGTTCCCAGGCCATGTCTGTACATGCTAGGCTCGTCATGTTTAACCCGAGTATTCCGCATGTGCAAAACTGTCTTGCACCATTAGTCCCTAGATATTACCTATTCTTTGACTGATGTTTCCATGAAGGGGAACATCATCTAATTTCTTGACGCTTACCAATATTACCTATTATTTGACATTCATCACAAAATAAGACGAACTTACAAGCATCCTTGAAGAGAGTAGGCCAATAAAAATCTAGATTGCAATACCTTGTGAGCAGTTCTGTCTCCCGCATGATGTCCTCCATAAGCTTCGGAGTGACATTTCCGTAGGATTTGTTCATGTTCATGCTTAGGTATACAACGTCTAATAATACCATCTACTCCTTTATAAAGATGTGGGTCATCCCAAAAATAATGTTTTAAATCACATAAGAATTTTTTTGTTGGTATGTAAAGCTAGGGGGTATGTATTTAGCAACAATATAATTCGCATAGTCAGCATACCAAGATGTACTATTAGAAACATTTATTGCAGCTAATTGCTCAACAGGAAAACTATCATCAATAGGTAGTGGGTCCTCAAGAACATTCTCGAACATAGACAGGTTATCAGCTACGGGGTTCTCTGCTCCTTTTCTATCAGTGATATGCAAATCAAATTCATGTAGCAAGAGAACCCATCGAATAAGCCTAGGTTTGGCACCTTTTTCCATAAGATACTTTATTGCAGCATGATCAATGTGAACAATTACTTTTGAATCCACAATATAGGATCTAAATTTATCATAAGCAAACAACACTGCAAGGAATTCTTTTTCAGTAGTAGCATAATTTCTTTGTGCATTGTCTAGAGTTTTACTTGCATAGTGAATAACATTCAGTTTCTTATCAACTCTTTGTCCTAGACCAGTGGACGGCATCTTTAGTGGAGCGGTGCTTCATCCTATACATTGATGGTGGCGTATCTCGGCGGCGTGGCGCGGTGAAGACTCGGCGTCCGATGTGTGGTGAGGGACTCACGCAGGAGGGTGACGTTGTCTGGCGTCCTGGTGGCGTCAATGACAGAGAGGCCTGGCAAGGTTGATACATCAGTTCTGCTCTGAGGATGGATCGATGGAAGATGAAGGTGACGGCCCTTGCAGCTTGCGCATGTGGTGCTGATTGGGAGTGCACCAGACCGGTATGTGACCCAGTCTAGGTAGTGGCTTGGACGAGGCATCCGGCTTTAGATGTTAGGCTTTGGTATGATGTCTATTTGATATTAGGCTCGGACATTCAGCACCCCTTCATTAAGAGGATAGGAATAGCGACAGGGGCGGAGCCAAAAAATTTAGCCATTGGGTTCGCTCATTGACTTAGTGTAAGGAATTGTGATGAATTAATTAACTATAAAGTCCAGTTTTAGACCATCGAACGACAATAGTATATCACTCGACAACATAACAGAAAGAAATATAATACCAACTATAGGGAACGTACCAGCTGGATAATTATAAAACTACTTTACATATTGTAAAACGGAGTAGTGCCAAAATAACTTAATAGCTTCAAGTACCATTTCTCGTCCTCCTGAAAACATCTGAAAAAATAGCAAATTTAAAATAAGCACCATCAGGGCATGTAAAATCATCACATTTATATAGTGTCCCCTTTCAATTTTTCATCATCTAAAGAATTTTTTTTTGATTAGTTTGGATTGCTTACCACATATGTCATCTAAAGAATATTAAATACATAATCACTACTAATGGTAGAAAACATATCTTTCTTCACATAGCAAATTAGACAATCAATTATAAACTGATAGCCCATTTTATTACAGATTTTTTTTACAACATTCAAAGCTGAAAATAATCTTTCCACTGATATCGTGGCAACTAGCGATATCACATCACACTAGCTTTAGAAATCGATAGACCAGAGTATAGAGAATTTCGCATTAAATCTTCGTGGAGCATCCCCAATGATCCTCAACGGATAACTAAAATCAGGTGATCACACGAAAGGTCCCCTGGTTAAATATCTTCACCTAATTTCATTTTACTTCTTAGTGAGATTGCTTGCGCTTTACCACGACGAATTTGGGAAGAAGATGTAGTGATGTGACCACGTACCTTGAATTTGGACTGTAGTTGCTTGCCCTAGCCGGCTTGCCGAGCGGCGGCGATTGGCAGATCGGTGAAGGGAGCAGCGGAACGGAAGAGACGAGAATCTGCCGATAGGGAGTAACAGATCGCGTCAATTCTGGAGGCGTGCGGCATGGTGCTTATGTGCGTACATTGCATTCCGTCCATTATGGATGGAATCGAGTAAATCTTGCCATGGGTTCAGCTTTAATACGTTAGAATGGGCTAATCACGTTAAGAAGATTAATGGGCACGGAGACAATTACCTTGTGGGCTTCTGGGCCTTTCGATGGGGTCAGGTTTGATTTTTTAATGGGTTCAAACCACTAAATCCCTGTACGTATAGACGTGGCAGCCAAAAGTCGTTGGGTTCAGCTGAACCCAATGACTATAAGCTGGCTCCGCTCCTAAATAGCGACCAGCATTGCCAAGATGGTGGCTTCAGACTTATTGATGTATTACCTTGTAAGGTTTTTGTGAATAATTAATAAAATGATTGTATGAATCAAAAAGTCCTTCTATGGCCTTTGTTATTGCTTGACCACCCCTTTGGGGCACCGAAAGTTGACTAAATAAAATTCATTCACGAGTTATGAAAAAAGAAACACAAATTCAACCATTAATAGCGAAAATTACTGTTTGGTTGTGTCTGAACTCAGATTTTTACATTTTGGACACAGCTTGATTTTTTCCCGCAAAACAAAAGACAGTCCGTATTTCTTTCCAAGAAATTTGCAAAAAACTTCACAACAGAATTTTGACGTGGTCTTCATCGGTCTCCATCGGACGCTCTCTCCAAGCGACCCGGACAAAACCCCTCGAAAATACTGTCTCCATTACCTCAGGGCCTGCCAGCCATGGCTGCCGCGCATCATCGTGTCGACTGCTCCGCTCTCCCCATTGTCCACCTGTTTCCTTACCATAACGTGCACGAAGCTAACTAAGGCAGATGTTCCGTCGCGTTAAGCAAGACCAGGACATAAAGCGCAGAGTCGAGGCTCATCGCAACAACTTAAAATTCGCCTCTCAGACAGACAGGCCGGCACCATGCAGTCCAGCCCTCGTACATGTCGGGCGGTCCGATCGTCCCTCCCACGCCGTGCGCGCAGAAAAATTACCACCGACCGCAACCGTCGCTGGCGCGCACAACGCCTGGCTGTCGGGTCAATGCTCACGCGGTGATTTTTCCATGGCTTTTTCTGGACAAAATTCCTGTTCTGACCTTTTCTGCAAAATTAATCATGAATTGACCTTGTTTTGAAAATATTTTTGTATCTGACTTTTTTTATAACGCCAACATCCTTGGCGTCTGGTTTGCACGGCAGACGCCAAGGTGCATGGCGTTTGGACCTGGCCCACATTTGCCTAGTTGGCGCTTATGTGGCGACATAGAGACGCCATCCATCTTGGCGTTTGGGGCAAACGCCATAGCTCCTGGCGTTTGGTCCTTCCTTCACTTAAAGAAACGGCTACATGCATCCTTAGTGGAGTTGCTTAACTCACGTAATTAAAAGTCCGCTGACCATCGTTGCAAAACGAATTAACCGGCACCTAAATGCATCCAATGACAACAAAAGGAGCAGATTTCTGAGAGATTAATATGGCAGTTTGATTTTTAATTAATTAATCGCATAGATGATTTACTTTTCTATAATATCTGCTGTTGTTAGCCGACTAAGGACATCTCTAATGTTGTCCCTCAAACCTCTCGCAACCGTCTGAACCGTGCTATCCGGACTGTGGAAACCATCCAACACAGTCTTGTGTCGGTCCGTGGTGTGGTTCGCACGTATTTTCTCTCGTAAACCCGAAACAAAACGTGCAGGAGCTCTGCGGGAGTCCGGACCGCTGTCACGTCTACTTCTGACCGTCCTGGCCCATCCAAACCCCTCCTTCCTCGCCTGTGCGCGCTTCCAGCTCGAAACGGTTAGCGCCTATCCAAAGAGTCAGTGTCCACATTAATGCCGGACTAGAGCAGACGCGGCCACTCACTGGCGCCGTCATTGAAGCGGCGCGCCGGCCGAAAGAGCGCTGCCCGCCGCTTCCCGGTGCATGTGACTGCTCCGCATTCAAATGACACGATAACGGCCCGACCGTTCACCTGCCGCCCACATTGATGGCACACGGTTATTGAGACATCTCCTCCACCCCTGCCGCCCGCCATTGCTATATAAAATGCTGCCGCGTCCATAGCCGTAGTCATCCGCCTCCGATCCCTCTCCATACCACTGCGATCATGAATTTCTCCCCCGCCAAAGCTCTCTGGGATGGGCTGACACGAGGAACGGGCGCCGACAACCATTTAGATTAGTTAATTACATCTAGGCGGACAAGCTCTGCTTAGTTGATATAAATATAATTATTTCATCCAGTTGTTCGAGTTGGTGTTAGAATATATGCGGCTAGCGTTGGATGGCGTCCTCTCATATTCGTGTCCGTGGATTGATCCCCCTGCCGCAGATGGATATGGGAGGAAATTTATGGATTACCGTTAGAGATGCCCTTACAAACCCACGAAAGGCGTATTTTATCTGTTCTCTAGAGGTGCCTACACCAAGACCAAGGTATTTTGTTTGAATGCTGAATTTTGATTTTTTTTGATATTGTCTCTCTTTTTGCTACGCATACCCAAATGGATATATGTGAAGACTATGTTTGTGTGTTCTAGCAGCTTGCAAATTCTCATGAAGAAAAAAAAAGTGGTGATTTGGTCAAGAGATCATCTCATATACTATAATTGTAATCCCTTTATTCAAGGCAGATATTTCATGTGATCTCTTGATTTTCCTCTCCTTATTTCCGTGCATGATACCAAATCAGGACGAGGTAACCACACACGAGCATGGGCTGGGCGATCAAGCAAGTCATTAATTACGGGAGAAAATCAAGATAGTTATTTATAGAAGCAACTCCAGAAATGATGCATGTAGCAGGACCAAACGCCAAGAGCTATGGCGTTTGCCCCAAACGCCAAGATGGATGGCGTCTCTATGTCGTCACATAAGCGCCAACTAGGCAAGTGCGGGCCAGGTCCAAACGCCATGCACCCTGGCGTCTGCTATACAAACCAGACGCCAAAGATGTTGGCGTGACCAAAAAAGGTTAGATACAAAAATCTTTTCAGAACAAGGTCAATTTGTGATTAAGTTTGCAGAAAAGGTCAGAACAGGAATTTTGTCCGCTTTTTCTGGGCTGTGCTTCACCCTTCACCCTGTAGTTTTGACTGAATCGCAGCAGAAACGCCTGGCTGTCGGGCGGGTCAATGGTTACGTGATGAATTTCTCACGGCCGAGCTAGATTCCGAAGCAAGAGAGCCGTGGGAGCATTTGAGGTGTGGTAGTGGCGCTGGCAGGATAGGAATTGCATCCGTGAGTTGGAAAGGAAATAAAGGAGGAGGGGAAAGCAAGGGACGGAATCGAATAACACATGCAACAAAGCTTGGGGTTTCGGGTAAGCTGATGAGATTGATGGCACTTATAAATATCCGATGGCATTGCATAATTTAACCCCGGATTCATCACTGGTCTAGGCAATGGTTTTCTGTTGATTTACGGTGTGCAAATATCTCTGGCTCGAATGGAATAATTCAGGACCAGGGGCATAAATTTCGCGAGAGCGAAATCAAATATCCCGACTGGATGGTTAAAAGAAATCTCGAATGGAATAAGTCGGACCAGCATAAATTACGCGAGAGTGAAATCAAACATCCCAATTGGATCGTTAAAATTCTTAAATGGAATAAGTCAGGACCAGCATAATTTCTCCGGGGAAAAATTCTGTGGATTCGTTTAGGATAACCACTCTATATTTGACCGAGACTGGTAAAACACCGAAGACTAATATTTTTCTATGGACCCTTGATCCTGCATGGAGATTAGTGCGAGCTTTGTGCTTTTGTAAAAAAGTAAAGGATGTTTTTTTTGGCATAAAAAAGTAAAGGATCTTTGCAAAGTAAGCTCGGGTGAACAGTAAAATCAGAAACTATTTAAAAAATTCAAAAACAAAACTGAACTTTTTATGACAAATATTGACAAAAGTTCTTTGAGCTTGCATAATTTCATCATGAAATCACATTTGTGGAAGTCCTAGCAAAAAAATCTGTGCTCCAAAATGCTTTCGAAAGTAGCATTTTCAGAGTATCGATTTTTTTCACGACTTCCACAAATGTGATTTCATGACGAATCTTTGCAAGCTCTTAGAATTTTTGTCAATGTTTGTCACCAAAAATTCATATTTTTTGAAAGAAAAAAATTGATTTTGCTGTTCACCCGAGCTCATTTGAGCTCGGGCTGAGAAACTCCGCGTCCAGGATGTTTGTGCTTCATGGAGGGTTGAAACTCATGGGCCGAGTCTTCCTGGACTAGTTCACTGCCAAAAAACTAGTATGCTTTGGTGAATTTAGAATTTATAGAGAAAGTAAATTTTGCATTTGTATGTGCAAGGGGTTTTTGATTATTGCCGCTCTTTTGTGTTGGTTGTGAACCTCTATGTCGGGAAGAAATCCTTTTCTTAAAAAAAGGGGGTGATTATTTGTTTGTTACGTACACTAATGGGTTTTGTATTATTTTCCCCCGTTCAGTACATAGTTGCTCATGTTAACTATTTTCACCTTTAGGATTACGAATATGAATCCTTTTAAGATGGCTTGCAAATGTGTGGTTAGGTAGGTACACTTTCTGAAACCTATATTTTAACATAATTTTGAATCTTGTAATTGTGTAGTACACACATTTTCAATTTTATAACTGCGCACGATTTGTTTTTATGCAGTCCTAGATTTAGAACTATGCAATTGGATACTTTCAACATTTCAAAGCTTGAAATGGCAAATCATCATTTCTTTTGTGCAAAGTTTGTTGGAAATATGCCCTAGAGGCAATAATAAATTAGTTATTATTATATTTCCTTCTTCATGATAATCGTTTATTATCCATGCTAGAATTGTATTGATAGGAAACTCAGATACATGTGTGGATACATAGACAACACCATGTCCCTAGTAAGCCTCTAGTTGACTAGCTCGTTGATCAATAGATGGTTACGGTTTCCTGACCATGGACATTGGATGTTGTTGATAACGGGATCACATCATTGGGAGAATGATGTGATGGACAAGACCCAATCCTAAGCCTAGCACAAAGATCGTGTAGTTCGTATGCTAAAGCTTTTCTAATGTCAAGTATCATTTCCTTAGACCATGAGATTGTGCAACTCCCGGATACCGTAGGAATACTTTGGGTGTGCCAAACATCACATCGTAACTAGGTGGCTATAAAGGTACACTACAGGTATCTCCGAAAGTGTTTGTTGGGTTGGCACGAATCGAGACTGGGATTTGTCACTCCGTGTAAACGGAGAGGTATCTCTGGACCCACTCGGTAGGACATCATCATAATGTGCACAATGTGACCAAGGAGTTGATCACGGGATGATGTGTTACGGAACGAGTAAAAGAGACTTGCCGGTAACGAGATTGAACAAGGTATCGGGATACCGACGATCGAATCTCGGGCAAGTACAATACCGCTAGACAAAGGGAATTGTATACGGGATTGATCGAATCCTCGACATCGTGGTTCATCCGATGAGATCATCGTGGAACATGTGGGAACCAACATGGGTATCCAGATCCCGCTATTGGTTATTGACCGGAGAACGTCTCGGTCATGTCTGCATGGTTCCCGAACCCGTAGGGTCTACACACTTAAGGTTCGATGACGCTAGGGTTATAAAGGAAGTTTGTATGTGGTTACCGAATGTTGTTCGAAGTCCCGGATGAGATCCCGGACGTCACGAGGAGTTCCGGAATGGTCCGGAGGTAAAGATTTATATATGGGAAGTCCTGTTTTGGTCACCGGAAAAGTTTCGGGTTTTATCAGTAACGTACCGGGACCACCGGGAGGGTCCCGGGGGTCCACCAAGTGGGGCCAACAGCCCCGGAGGCTTGCATGGGCCAAGAGTGGGAAGGGACCAGCCCCTGAGTGGGCTGGTGCGCCTCCCACAAGGCCCAAGGCGCAGCTAGGAGGAGAAGGGGGAAACCCTAGGCGCAGATGGGCCTAAGGCCCACCCTAGGGCGCGCCCCCTTCTCCCCCTCTTGGCCGCCCCCCTCCATCCCATCTAGGGCTTCCGCCCCCTAGGGGTGGTAAACCTAGAGGGGGCGCACCCTCCTCCCCTTCTCCTATAAATAGTGGGGGGTTTGGGCTGCCCATGACACACACGATTTGATCTTTCCCTGGCGCAGCCCTACCTCTCTCCTCCTCGTCTCTTGCGGTGCTTGGCGAAGCCCTGCTGGAGTACCACGCTCCTCCACCACCACCACGCCGTTGTGCTGCTGCTGGATGGAGTCTTCCTCAACCTCTCCCTCTCTCCTTGCTGGATCAAGGCATGGGAGACGTCACCGGGCTGTACGTGTGTTGAACGCGAAGGTGTCGTCCGTTCGGCACTAGGATCCCCGGTGATTTGGATCACGACGAGTACGACTCCTTCAACCCCGTTGATTTTGTTCAATATGCTTACCGTTAGTAGTCCAATCTTGATTCGGCGGCATTGTGGGATGAAGCGGCCCGGACCGACCTTACACATACTCTTACATGAGACTGGTTCGACCGACTGACATGCACTAGTTGCATAAGGTGGCTAGCGGGTGTCTGTCTCTCCCACTTTAGTCGGATCGGATTCGATGAAAAGGGTCCTTATGAAGGGTAAATAGCAATTGGCATATCACGTTGTGGTTTTTGCGTAGGTAAGAAACGTTCTTGCTAGAAACCCATAGCAGCCACGTAAAACATGCAAACAACAATTAGAGGACGTCTAACTTGTTTTTGCAGGGTATGCTATGTGATGTGATATGGCCAAGAAGAATGTGATGAATGATATGTGATGTATGAGATTGATCATGTTCTTGTAATAGGAATCATGACTTGCATGTCGATGAGTATGACAACCGGCAGGAGCCATAGGAGTTGTCTTTATTTATTGTACGACCTGCGTGTCATTGAACAACGCCATGTAATTACTTTACTTTATTGCTAACCGGTAGCCATAGTAGTAGAAGTAATAAGTTGGCGAGACAACTTCATGGAGACACGATGATGGAGATCATGGTGTCATGCCGGTGACAAGATGATCATGGAGCCCCAAGATGGAGATCAAAGGAGCTATATGATATTGGCCATATCATGTCACTTTATTTGATTGCATGTGATGTTTATCATGTTTATGCATCTTATTTGCCTAGAACAACGGTAGTAAATAAGATGATCCCTCATTAAAATTTCAAGAAAGTGTTCCCCTAACTGTGCACCGTTGCGACAGTTCGTTGTCTCGAAGCACCACGTGATGATCGGGTGTGATAGATTCTAACGTTCACATACAACGAGTGTAAGACAGATTTACACACGCGAAACACTTAGGTTGACTTGACGAGCCTAGCATGTACAGACATGGCCTCGGAACACAAGAGACCGAAAGGTCGAGCATGAGTCGTATAGTAGATACGATCAACATGAAGATGTTCACCGATGATGACTAGTCCGTCTCACGTGATGATCGGACACGGCCTAGTTGACTCGGATCATGTAATCACTTAGATGACTAGAGGGATGTTTATCTGAGTGGGAGTTCATAAGATGAACTTAATTATCCTGAACATAGTCAAAAGATCTTCGCAAATTATGTCATAGCTCGCGCTTCAGTTCTACTGTTTAGATATGTTCCTAGAGAAAATTTAGTTGAAAGTTGATAGTAGCAATTATGCGGACTAGGTCCGTAAACTGAGGATTGTCCTCATTGCTTCATAGAAGGCTTATGTCCTTAATGCACCGCTCAGTGTGCTGAACCTCGAAAGTCGTCTGTGGATGTTGCGAACATCTGACATACACATTTTGATAACTACGTGAGAGTTCAGTTAAACGGTTTAGAGTTGAGGCACCGAAGACGTTTTGAAACGTCGCGAAACATATGAGATGTTTCGAGGGCTGAAATTGGGATTTCAGGCTCGTGCCCACGTCAAGAGGTATAAGACCTCCGACGATTTTCTTAGCCTACAAACTAAGGAGAAAAGCTCAATTGTTGAGCTTGTGCTCAGATTGTCTGAGTACAACAATCATTTGAATCGAGTGGGAGTTGATCTTCCAGATGAGATAGTGATGTTTCTCCGAAGTCATTAACACCAAGCTGCTAGAGCTTCGTGATGAACTATAATGTATCGGGGACATATATGATGATCCTTGAGATATTCGCGATGTTTGACACCACAAAAGTAGAAATCAAGAAGGAGCATCAATTGTTGATGGTTGGTGAAACCACTAGTTTCAAGAAGGGCAAGCGCAAGAAGGGATATTTCATGGAACGGCAAATCAGCTGCTGCTCTAGTGAAGAAATCCAAAGTTGAACCCAAACCCGAGACTAAGTGCTTCTGTAATAAGGGGAACAACCACTGGAGCAGAATTACCCTAGATACTTGGTAGATGAGAAGGCTGTCGATAGAAGTATATTGGATATACATTATGTTAATGTGTACTTTACTAGTACTCCTAGTAGCACCAGTGTTGGAAATATGCCCTAGAGGCAATAATAAATTGGTTATAATTATATTTCCTTGTTCATGATAATAGTTTATTATCCATGCTAGAATTGTATTGATAGGAAACTCAGATACATGTGTGGATACATAGACAACACCATGTCCCTAGTAAGCCTCTAGTTGACTAGCTCATTGATCAATAGATGGTTACGGTTTCCTGACCATGGACATTGGATGTCGTTGATAACAGGATCACATCATTAGGAGAATGATGTGATGGACAAGACCCAATCCTAAGCATAGCACTAGATCGTGTAGTTCGTATGCTAAAGCTTTTCTAATGTCAAGTATCATTTCCTTAGACCATGAGATTGTGCAACTCCCGGATACCGTAGGAGTGCTTTGGGTGTGCCAAACGTCACAACGTAACTGGGTGACTATAAAGGTACACTACAGGTATCTCCAAAAGTGTTTGTTGGGTTGGCACGAATCGAGACTGGGATTTGTCACTCCGTGTAAACGGAGAGGTATCTCTGGGCCCACTCGGTAGGACATCATCATAATGTGCACAATGTGATCAAGGAGTTGATCACGGGATGATGTGTTACGGAACGAGTAAAGAGACTTGCCGGTCATGAGATTGAACAAGGTACCGGGATACCGACGATCGAATCTCGGGCAAGTATCGTACCGATAGACAAAGGGAATTGTATACGGGATTGATTAAGTCCTTGACATCGTGGTTCATCCGATGAGATCATCGTGGAACATGTGGGAGCCAACATGGGTATCCAGATCCCGCTGTTGGTTATTGACCGGAGAACGTCTCGGTCATGTCTGCATGTCTCTCGAACCCGTAGGGTCTACACACTTAAGGTTCGATGACGCTAGGGTTATAAAGGAAGTTTGTATGTGGTTACCGAATGTTGTTCGGAGTCCCGGATGAGATCCCGGATGTCACGAGGAGTTCCGGAATGGTCCGGAGGTAAAGATTTATATATGGGAAGTCCTGTTTTGGTCACCGGAAAGGTTTCGGGGTTTATCGGTAATGTACCGGGACCACCGGGAGGGTCCCGGGGGTCCACCAAGTGGGGCCACAAGCCCCGGAGGCTTGCATGGGCCGAGGGTGGTGAGGGACCAGCCCTTGAGTGGGCTGGTGCGCCTCCCACAAGGCCCAAGGGGCAGCTAGGAGGAAAAAAAGGGGAAACCCTAGGCTTAGATGGGCCTAAGGCCCACCCTAGGGGGCGCCTCCCCTTCTCCCCTCTTGGCCGCCTCCCCTTTCCCATCTAGGGCTGCCGCCCCCCTAGGGGTGGGAACCCTAGAGGGGGCGCACCCTCCTCCCTCTCCCCTATATATAGTGAGGCCTAGGGCTGCCCATAACACGCGATTTGATCTCTCTCATTGGTGCAGCCCTCCCTCTCTTTCTCCTCTCCCGTGGTGCTTGGTGAAGCCCTGCAGGATTGCCACGCTCCTCCACCACCACCATGCCGTTGTGCTGCTGCTGGATGGAGTCTTCCTCAACCGCTCCCTCTCTCCTTGCTGGATCAAGGCATGGGAGACGTCACCGGGTTGTACGTGTGTTGAACACGGAGGTGCCGTCCGTTCGGCACTTGGTCATCGGTGATTTGGATCACGACGAGTACGACTCCATCAACCCCGTTCACTTGAATGCTTCCGCTTTGCGATCTACAAGGGTATGTAGATGCACTCTCCTTCCCCTCGTTGCTGGTCTCTCCATAGATAGATCTTGGTGACACGTTGGAAAATTTTGAATTTCTGCTATGTTCCCCAACAATGGCATCATGAGCTAGGTCTATGCGTAGTTTCTATGCACGAGTAGAACACAAAGTAGTTGTGGGCGTCGATATTGTCAATTATCTTGCCGTTACTAGTCTTATCTTGATTCGGCGGCATCGTGGGATGAAGCGGCCCGGACCGACCTTACACGTACTCTTACGTGAGACTGGTTCCACCGACAAACATGCACTAGTTGCATAAGGTGGCTGGCGGATGTTTGTCTCTCCCACTTTAGTCGGATCGGATTCGATGAAAAGGGTCCTTATGAAGGGTAAATAGCAATTGGCATATCACGTTGTGGTTTTTGCGTAGGTAAGAAACGTTCTTGCTAGAAACCCATAGCAGCCACGTAAAACATGCAAACAACAATTAGAGGACGTCTAACTTGTTTTTGCAGGGTATGCTATGTGATGTGATATGGCCAAAGGATGTGATGAATGATATATGTGATGTATGAGATTGATCATGTTCTTGTAATAGGAATCACGACTTGCATGTCGATGAGTATGACAACCGGCAGGAGCCATAGGAGTTGTCTTAATTTATTTATGACCTACGTGTCAACATAAATGTCATGTAATTACTTTACTTTATTGCTAACCGTTAGCTGTAGTAGTAGAAGTAATAGATGACGTGACAACTTCATGGAGACACGATGATGGAGATCATGATGATGGAGATCATGGTGTCATGCCGGTGACGATGATGATCATGGAGCCCCGAAGATGGAGATCAAAAGGAGCAATATGATATTGGCCATATCATGTCACTATTTGATTGCATGTGATGTTTATCATGTTTATACATCTTATTTGCTTAGAACGACGGTAGTAAATAAGATGATCCCTCATTAAAATTTCAAGAAAGTGTTCCCCCTAACTATGCACCGTTGCGACAGTTCGTTGTTTCAATGCACCACGTGATGATCGGGTGTTTGATCCAAACGTTCACATACAACGGGTGTAAGACAGATTTTCACATGCAAACACTTAGGTTGACTTGACGAGCCTAGCATGTGTATAGACATGGCCTCAGAACACAGAAGACCGAAAGATCGAGCATGAGTCGTATAGTAGATACGATCAACATGAAGATGTTCACCGATGTTGACTAGTCCGTCTCACGTGATGATCGGACACGGCCTAGTTGACTCGGATCATGTAATCACTTAGATGACTAGAGGGATGTCTATCTGAGTGGGAGTTCATGAGATGAACTTAGTTATCTTGAACATAGTCAAAAAGGGATTTTGCAAATTATGTCGTAGCTCGTGCTTCAGTTCTAATGTTTAGATATGTTCCTAGAGAAAATTTAGTTGAAAGTTGATAGTAGCAATTATGCGGACTAGGTCCGTAAACTGAGGATTGTCCTCATTGCTTCTTAGAAGGCTTATGTCCTTAATACACCGCTCAGTGTGCTGGACCTCGAACGTTGTCTGTGGATGTTGCGAACATCTGACATACATGTTTTGATAACTACGTGATAATTCAGTTAAACGGTTTAGAGTTGAGGCACCAAAGATGTTTTTGAAACATCGCAGAACATATGAGATGTTCCAAGGACTGAAATTGGGATTTTAGGCTCGTGCCCACGTCAAGAGGTATAAGACCTCCGACGATTTTCTTAGCCTACAAACTAAGGAAGAAAAGCTCAATTGTTGAGCTTGTGCTCAGATTGTCTGAGTACAACAATCATTTGAATCGAGTGGGAGTTGATCTTCCAGATGAGATAGTGATGTTTCTCCGAAGTCATTACCACCAAGCTGCTAGAGCTTCATGATGAACTATAATATATCAGGGACATATATGATGATCCTTGAGATATTCGTGATGTTTGACACCACAAAAGTAGAAATCAAAAGGGAGCATCAATTGTTGATGGTTGGTGAAACCACTAGTTTCAAGAAGGGCAAGGGCAAAAAGGGATGCTTCATGAAACGGCAAATCAGCTGCTGCTCTAGTGAAGAAACCCAAGGTTGAACCCAAACCCGAGACTAAGTGCTTCTGTAATAAAGGGAACGGCCACTGGAGCAGAATTACCCTAGATACTTGGTAGATGAGAAGGCTAGCAAGGTCGGTAGAAGTATATTGGATATACATTGTGTTGATGTGTACTTTACTAGTACTCCTAGTAGCACCAGGGTATTAGATACCGGTTCAGTTGCTAAGTGTTAGTAACTCGAAATAAAAGCTACGGAATAAACGGAGACTAGCTAAAGGTGAGATGACGATATGTGTTGGAAGTGTTTCCAATGTTGATATGATCAAGCATCGTACGCTCCCTCTACCATTGAGATTGGTGTTCGCGTTGAGCATAGACATGATTGGATTATGTCTATCGCAACACGGTTATTCATTTAAGGAGAATAATGGTTACTCTGTTTATTTGAATAATACCTTCAATGGTCTTGCACCTAAAATGAATGGTTTATTGAATCTCGATCGTAGTGATACACTTGTTCATGCCAAAAGATATAAGATAGTAATGATGGTACCACCTACTTGTGGCACTGCCACGTAAGTCATATCGGTATAAAACGCATGAAGAAGCTCCATGTTGATGGATCTTTGGGCTCACTCGTTTTTGAAAAGTTTGAGGCATGCGAACCATGTCTATTGGTGTATAAGCATGAAGAAACTCCATGCAAATGGACCGTTTGGACTCACTTGATTTTGAATCACTTGAGACATGCAAATCATACCACATGGGCAAGATGACTGAAAGCCTCGTTTTCAGTAAAATGGAACTAGAAAGCAACTTGCTGGAAGTAATACATTTTGATGTGTGCAGTCCAATGAGTGCTGAGGCATGTAGTGGATATCGTTATGTTCTTACTTCACAGATGGTTTGAGTAGATGTTGAGTATATTTACTTGATGAATCATGAGTCTGAATTATTGAAAGGTTCAAGTAATTTCAGGGTGAAGTTGAAAGATCGTCATGACAAGAGGATAAAAGATCTATGATATGATCATAGAGATGAATATCTGAATTACGAGTTTGGCACAAAATTAAGAAATTGTGGAAATTGTTTCACAACTAATACAGCCTGGAACACCATAGTGTGATGGTGTGTCCGAACATCATAACTGCACCCTATTGGATATGATGCATACCATGATGTCTCTTATCGAATTACCACAATAGCTTATGGGTTAGGCATTAGAGACAACCACGTTCACTTTAAATAGGGCGCCACATAATTCCGTTGAGACGACACCGTGTGAACTATGGTTTAGAGAAACCTAAGCTGTCATTTCTTAAAAGTTTGGGGCTGCGACGCTTATGTGAAAAAAGGTTTTAGGCTGATAAGCTCGAACCCAAAGCGGATAAATGCATCTTCATAGGACACCCAAAACAGTTGGGTATACCTCCTGTCTCAGATCCGAAAGCAATAAGGGATTGTTTCTAGAATCGGGTCCTTTCTTGAGGAAAAGTTTCTCTCGAAGGAATTGAGTGGGAGAATGGTGGAAACTTGATGAGGTTATTGAACCGTCACTTCAACTAGTGTATAGCAGGGCACAAAGAGTTGTTCCTGTGGCAACTACACCAATTGAAGTGGAAGCTTATGATATTGATCATGAGACTTCGGATCAAGTCACTCCCAAACCTCGTAGGATGACAAGGATGCATACTACTTCATAGTGGTACATAATCCTATCTTGGAAGTCATGTTGCTAGACAACAATGAACTTACGAGCCATGGAGAAGCGGTGGTGGGCCCGGATTCCGATAAATGGCTCGAGGCCATAAAATCCGAGAGAGGATCCATGTATGAAAACAAAGTGTAGACTTTGGAAGAACTACTTGATGGTCGTAAGGTTGTTGAGTATAGATGGATTTTAAAAGGAAGACGGACAATGATGGTAAATGTCACCATTAAGAAAGCTCGACTTGTCGTTAAGATGTTTTCCGACAAGTTCAAGGAGTTGACTACGATGAGACTTTCTCACTCGTAGCGATGCTAAGAGTCTGTTGGAATTATATTAGCGATCACTGCATTATTTATGAAATCTTGCAGATAGGATGTCAAAACATTGTTTCCTTGACGACTTTCTTGAGGAAAGGTTGTATGTGATACAACCGGAAGGTTTTAACAATCCTGAAAGATGCTAATAAGTATGCAAAGCCCCATCAATCCTTCTGAGGACTGGAGTAAGCATCTCGGAGTTGGAATGTATGCTTTGATGAGATGATCAAAGATTTTGGGTGTATACAAAGTTTATGAGAAACTTGTATTTCCAAAGAAGTGAGAAGGAGCACTATAGAATTTCTGATGAGTATATGTTGTTGACATATTGTTGATCAGAAATGACGTAGAATTTCTGGAAAGCATATAGGGTTATTTGGAAAGTGTTTTCAATGGAAAGCCTGGATTAAGCTGCTTGAGCATTGATCATCAAGATCTATAAGGATAGATCAAAATGCTTAATGGAACTTTCAAATGAGCACATACCTTGACATGATCTTGAAGGTGTTCAAGATGGATCAGTCAAAGAAGGAGTTCTTGCCTGAGTTGTAAGGTATGAAGTTAAGACTTAAAGCTCGACCATGGCAGAATAGAGAGAAAGGACGAAGGTCGTCCCCTATGATTAAGACGTAGGCTCTATAGTATGCTATGCTGTGTACCGCACCTGAAGTGTCCCTTGCCATGAGTCAGTCAAGGGGTACAAGAGTGATCCAAGAATGGATCACAGGACAGCGGTCGAAGTTATCCTTAGTAACTAGTGGACTAAGGAATTTTCTCGATTATGGAGGTGGTAAAAGAGTTCGTCGTAAAGGGTTACGTCGATGCAAGCTTAACACCCATCCGGATAGCTCTGAGTAGAGATACCGGATACGTATAATGGAGCAACAATTTAGAATAGCTCCAAGTAGAACAGTTATTTGGAATAGCTCCAAATAGAACGTGGTAGCTACATCTAGGAGATGACATAGAGATTTGTAAAGCACACACGGATCTGAAAGGTTCAGACCCGTTGACTAAAACCTCTCTCACAAGCAACATGATCAAACCCAGAACTCATGAGTGCTAATCACATAGTGATGTGAACTAGATTATTGACTCTAGTAAACTCTTTGGATGTTGGTCACATGGCGATGTGACCTGTGAGTGTTAATCACATGGCGATGTGGGAGACTGTTGGAAATATGCCCTAGAGGCAATAATAAATTGGTTAGTATTATATTTCCTTGTTCATGATAATAGTTTATTATCCATGCTAGAATTGTATTGATAGGAAACTCAGATACATGTGTGGATACATAGACAACACCATGTCCCTAGTAAGCCTCTAGTTGACTAGCTCGTTGATCAATAGATGGTTACCATTTCCTGACCATGGACATTGGATGTCGTTGATAACGGGATCACATCATTAGGAGAATGATGTGATGGACAAGACCCAATCCTAAGCATAGCACTAGATCGTGTAGTTCGTATGCTAAAGCTTTTCTAATGTCAAGTATCATTTCCTTAGACCATGAGATTGTGCAACTCCCGGATACCGTAGGAGTGCTTTGGGTGTGCCAAACGTCACAACATAACTGGGTGACTATAAAGGTACACTACAGGTATCTCCGAAAGTGTTTGTTGGGTTGGCACGAATCGAGACTGGGATTTGTCACTCCGTGTAAACGGAGAGGTATCTCTGGGCCCACTCGGTAGGACATCATCATAATGTGCACAATGTGATCAAGGAGTTGATCACGGGATGATGTGTTACGGAACGAGTAAAGAGACTTGCCGGTAACGAGATTGAACAAGGTATCGGGATACCGATGATCGAATCTCGGGCAAGTATCGTACCGATAGACAAAGGGAATTGTATACAGGATTGATTAAGTCCTTGACATCGTGGTTCATCCGATGAGATCATTGTGGAACATGTGGGAGCCAACATGGGTATCCAGATTCCGCTGTTGGTTATTGACCGGAGAACGTCTCGGTCATGTCTGCATGTCTCCCGAACCCGTAGGGTCTACACACTTAAGGTTCGATGACGCTAGGGTTATAAAGGAAGTTTGTATGTGGTTACCGAATGTTGTTCGGAGTCCCGGATGAGATCCCGGACGTCACAAGGAGTTCCAGAATGGTCCGGAGGTAAAGATTTATATATGGGAAGTCCTGTTTTGGTCACCGGAAAGATTTCGGGGTTTATCGGTAATGTACCGGGACCACCGAGAGGGTCCCGCGGGTCCACCAAGTGGGGCCACAAGCCCCGGAGGCTTGCATGGGCCGAGGGTGGTGAGGGACCAGCCCTTGAGTGGGCTGGTGCGCCTCCCACAAGGCCCAAGGGGCAGCTAGGAGGAAAAAAAGGGGAAACCCTAGGCTTAGATGGGCCTAAGGCCCACCCTAGGGGGCGCCTCCCCTTCTCCCCTCTTGGCCGCCTCCCCTTTCCCATCTAGGGCTGCCGCCCCCCTAGGGGTGGTAACCCTAGAGGGGGAGCACCCTCCTCCCTCTCCCCTATATATAGTGAGGCCTAGGGCTGCCCATAACACGTGATTTGATCTCTCTCATTGGTGCAGCCCTCCCTCTCTTTCTCCTCTCCCGTGGTGCTTGGCGAAGCCCTGCAGGATTGCCACGCTCCTCCACCACCACCACCACGCCGTTGTGCTGCTGCTGGATGGAGTCTTCCTCAACCTCTCCCTCTCTCCTTGCTGGATCAAGGCATGGGAGACGTCACCGGGCTGTACGTGTGTTGAACACGGAGGTGCCGTCCGTTCGGCACTTGGTCATCGGTGATTTGGATCACGACGAGTACGACTCCATCAACCCCGTTCACTTGAACGCTTCCGCTTTGCGATCTACAAGGGTATGTAGATGCACTCTCCTTCCCCTCGTTGCTGGTCTCTCCATAGATAGATCTTGGTGACACGTAGGAAAATTTTGAATTTCTGCTACGTTCCCCAACAACCAGGGTATTAGATACCGGTTCGGTTGCTAAGTGTTAGTAACTCGAAATAAAAGCTACGGAATAAACGGAGACTGGCTAAAGGTGAGATGACGATATGTGTTGGAAGTATTTCCAAGGTTGATCAAATATCGTACGCTCCCTCTACCATCAAGATTGGTGTTTGCGTTGAGCATAGACATGATTGGATTATGTCTATCGCAATACGGTTATTCATTTAAGGAGAATAATGGTTACTCTGTTTATTTGAATAATACCTTCAATGGTCTTGCACCTAAAATGAATGGTTTATTGAATCTCGATCGTAGTGATACACATGTTCATGCCAAAAGATATAAGATAGTAATGATAGTACTACCTACTTGTGGCACTGCCACGTAAGTCATATCGGTATAAAACGCATGAAGAAGCTCCATGTTGATGGATCTTTGGGCTCACTCGTTTTTGAAAAGTTTGAGACATGCAAACCATGTCTATTGGTGTATATGCATGAAGAGACTCCATGCAAATGGACCGTTTGGACTCACTTGATTTTTGAATCACTTGAGACATGCAAATCATACCACATGGGCAAGATGACTGAAAGCCTCGTTTTCAGTAAAATGGAACTAGAAAGCAACTTGTTGGAAGTAATACATTTTGATGTGTGCAGTCCAATGAGTGCTGAGGCATGTAGTGGATATCGTTATGTTCTTACTTCATAGATGATTTGAGTAGATGTGGAGTATATTTACTTGATGAATCATGAGTCTGAATTATTGAAAGGTTCAAGTAATTTCAGGGTGAAGTTGAAAGATCGTCGTGACCAGAGGATAAAAGATCTATGATATGATCATAGAGATGAATATCTGAATTACGAGTTTGGCACAGAATTAAGAAATTGTGAAAATTGTTTCACAACTAATACAGCCTGGAACACCATAGTGTGATGGTGTGTCCGAACATCATAACTGCACCCTATTGGATATGATGCATACCATGATGTCTCTTATCAAATTACCACGATAGTTTATGGGTTAGGCATTAGAGACAACCACATTTACTTTAAATAGGGCACCACGTAATTCCGATGAGATGACACCGTATGAACTATGGTTTAGAGAAACCTAAGCTGTCATTTCTTAAAAGTTTGGGGCTGCGACGCTTATGTGAAAAAGTTTCAGGCTGATAAGCTCGAACCCAAAGCGGATAAATGCATCTTCATAGGACACCCAAAACAGTTGGATATACCTCCTGTCTCAGATCCGAAAGCAATAAGGGATTGTTTCTAGAATCGGGTCCTTTCTCGAGGAAAAGTTTCTCTCGAAGGAATTGAGTGGGAGAATGGTGGAAACTTGATGAGGTTATTGAACCGTCACTTCAACTAGTGTATAGCAGGGCATAAAGAGTTGTTCCTGTGGCACCTACACCAATTGAAGTGGAAGCTTATGATATTGTTCATGAGACTTCGGATCAAGTCACTCCCAAACCTCGTGGGATGACAAGGATGCGTACTACTTTAGAGTGGTACGTAATCCTGTCTTGGAAGTCATGTTGCTATACAACAATGAACCTACGAGCCATGGAGAAGCGATGGTGGCCCGGATTCCGATAAATGGCTCGAGGCCATAAAATTCAAGAGAGGATCCATGTATGAAAACAAAGTGTAGACTTTGGCAGAACGGCTCGATGGTCGTAAGGCTATTGAGTACAGATGGATTTTAAAAGGAAGACGGACAATGATGGTAAGTATCACCATTAAGAAAGCTCGACTTGTCGTTAAGACTTTTTCCGACAAGTTCAAGGAGTTGACTATGATGAGACTTTCTCACTCGTAGCCATGCTAAGAGTCTGTTGGAATTATATTAGTGATTACTGTATTATTTATGAAATCTTGCAGATAGGATGTCAAAACATTGTTTCCTCGACGATTTTCTTGAGGAAAGGTTGTATGTGATACAACCGGAAGGTTTTGTCAATCCTGAAAGGTGCTAATAAGTATGCAAAGCTCCAGCAATCCTTCTAAGGACTGGAGTAAGCATCTCAGAGTTGGAATGTATGCTTTGATGAGATGATCAAAGATTTTGGGTGTATACAAAGTTTATGAGAAACTTGTATTTCCAAAGAAGTGAGTGGGAGCACTATAGAATTTCCGATGAGTATGTGTTGTTAACATGTTGTTGATCGGAAATAATGTAGAATTTCTAGAAAGCATGCAGAGTTATTTGAAAAGTATTTTTCAATGGAAAGCCTGGATTAAGCTACTTGAACGTTGAGCATCAAGATCTATAAGGATAGATCAAAACGCTTAATGGTACTTTCAAATGAGCACATACCTTGACATGATCTTGAAGGTGTTCAAGATGGACCAGTCAAAGAAGGAGTTCTTGCCTGAGTTGTAAGGTATGAAGTTAAGACTTAAAGCTCGACCACGACAGAAGAAAGAGAAAGGACGAATGTCGTCCCCTATGCTTTTGTCATAGGCTCTATACGGTATGCCATGCTGAGTACCGCACTTGATGTGTGCCTTGCCACATGTCTGGCAATAGGGTACAAAGGTGATCTAGGAGTGGACCACTAGATAGCGGTCAAAAATTATCCTTGGAGTAATAAGGACATGTTTCTCGATTATGGAGGTGATAAAGAGTTCACGTAAAGGGTTACATCGATGCAAGCTTTAACACCTATCCGAATGACTCTGAGTAGCAAACCGGATACGTATAGTGGAGCAACCATTTGGAATAGCTCCAAGTGGAGCGTGGAAGCAACATTTATAATATGACCTAGAGATTTGCGAAGTACATACGGATCTGAATGTTGCAGACCCGTTGACTAAAACCTCTCTCACAAGCAAAACATGATCAAACCCAGAACTCATTGAGTCTTAATCACATGATGATGTGAACTAGTTTAGTGACACTAGTAAACTCTTTGGATGTTGGTCACATGGTGATGTGACCTGTGAGTGTTAATCACATGACGATCTGAACTAGATTATGGACTCTAGTGCAAGTGGAAGACTGTTGGAAATATGCCCTAGAGGCAATAATAAATTAGTTATTATTATATTTCCTTGTTCATGATAATCGTTTATTATCCATGCTAGAATTGTATTGATAGGAAACTCAGATACATGTGTGGATACATAGACAACACCATGTCCCTAGTAAGCCTCTAGTTGACTAGCTCGTTGATCAATAGATGGTTACGGTTTCCTGACCATGGACATTGGATGTCGTTGATAACGGGATCACATCATTGGGAGAATGATGTGATGGACAAGACCCAATCCTAAGCCTAGCACAAAGATCGTGTAGTTCGTATGCTAAAGCTTTTCTAATGTCAAGTATCATTTCCTTAGACCATGAGATTGTGCAACTCCCGGATACCGAAGGAATACTTTGGGTGTGCCAAACGTCACAACGTAACTGGGTGGCTATAAAGGTACACTACAGGTATCTCCGAAAGTGTCTGTTGGGTTGGCACGAATCGAGACTGGGATTTGTCACTCCGTGTAAACGGAGAGGCATCTCTGGACCCACTCGGTAGGACATCATCATAATGTGCACAATGTGACCAAGGAGTTGATCACGGGATGATGTGTTACGGAACGAGTAAAAGAGACGTGCCGGTAACGAGATTGAACAAGGTATCGGGATACCGACGATCGAATCTCGGGCAAGTACAATACCGCTAGACAAAGGGAATTGTATACGGGATTGATCGAATCCTCGACATCGTTGTTCATCCGATGAGATCATCGTGGAACATGTGGGAACCAACATGGGTATCCAGATCCCGCTGTTGGTTATTGACCGGAGAACGTCTCAGTCATGTCTGCATGGTTCCCGAACCCGTAGGGTCTACACACTTAAGGTTCGATGACGCTAGGGTTATAAAGAAAGTTTGTATGTGGTTACCGAATGTTGTTCGGAGTCCCGGATGAGATCCCGGACGTCACGAGGAGTTCCGAAATGGTCCAGAGGTAAAGATTTATATATGGGAAGTCCTGTTTTGGTCACCGGAAAAGTTTCGGGTTTTATCGGTAACGTATCGGGACCACCGGGAGGGTCCCGGGGGTCCACCAAGTGGGGCCAACAGCCCCGGAGGCTTGCATGGGCCAAGAGTGGGAAGGGACCAGCCCCTGAGTGGGCTGGTGCGCCTCCCACAAGGCCCAAGGCGCAGCTAGGAGGAGAAGGGGGAAACCCTAGGCGCAGATGGGCCTAAGGCCCACCCTAGGGCGCGCCCCCTTCTCCACTCTCCTTCCCCTCGTTGCTGGTTTCTCCATAGATAGATCTTGGTGGCACGTAGGAAAATTTTGAATTTCTGCTATGTTCCCAACAAAGTTGGGTTTAGAATGTGCAGTTGGGGGGTTAAGGCTCAAAATTGTGCATTGTTCAATTGCTTAATCTAAGGAGGAGGAATTCCCAACCGTATTGTTTGCTTATTTCATAGTTTGAAATTACACATTTCTATTTGTTCATGATTTACGCCTACAAATGTGAAATCTGATAGTTTAAATATTTTGAGATAGATAGCCTAAAAACATATTTTGAGATAGAAATCACATGTAATTATTTATATAACTTTGGTTTCTATAAATGAAGCCTAAAATTGCAAATATTTTTGTGCAAACTTAAGTTTAGAACTATGTGATTTTAGTGGTACAATTTGAGGCCCAAAATTGCACATAAAAAGGCACACAATTTTTTAAAACATGGCAAAAGATTTACCAATTTTATTGATTAACGTAGAAGATTTAGAGGTCAAGGCCCAATGACAAAATTATAACAATCACTCTCGCAACATTACATTACGCAAATGCAAGGCCCCAAAGTAATATATCCTCTTTGTTCCTAGCGACAATGACTCCAACCGAAACGACAATGTTGCAGAAGACCCGCACATTCCTCTTCTTCCAAAACTCCCAAGAAATAAGCAACATCAAGGAAACACGCGGCCTTTACGATTGGTCTTCTTGGAAGTGTTGTCGCTCCACCACACTTTAATAGTATGGTGTCACCCCAATTGAAAGGGTGCACATCATGGCGGCTGAACCCAGTTTTTATCATGTCCCGGGCTCTGACAGTAACGACATTGAAAAAGAAGACATGTCGTCGATTCTTGGACCTACTTGCAAAGGGGGCATAAGTGGCAGTTAGGCCACCTAGGACATTGAAGTCTGCCAGTCGTCCAAATCCCGTTGTTAATTACAAGCCACGTGAAGAACTTGCATTTATGGGGCGCTCAAATCTGCCATGTATTGAATGGATTAAGTCAGGACTAACATAAATTATGTGGAGAGAACACAAATATCCCGAGTTGATCGTTCAAAACCAAATCTCGAATGGAATAAGTCAGGACCAGCATAATTTCTCTGGGAAAATAAACAATGGATCCGTTAGGAATGTCACTCTATATTTGATCGAGATTGCTAAAGCTTGAAATAGAAAAAATGTCGCTTTTGTGCAATTTTGCTTTATAATGTGCAATTTCGAGTGTTTGCACATTTTAAAAGCCTGAAATAGCACATTACTGCTTTCTGTAATCTTAGCTTGAAACTGCAAATATTTTTCGATGTAACTTTATGTTTAAAACTTTGTACTTACATGTAATTGCAGTTTGAAGCCTAAAATTGCACACTGAAAAGGTACAACTTCGTACTTATGTAGAAAAAAACATTTATGAATTTTTTATTTTTGTATTTGGCTTTTACATTTGTCTAACTATTAGATGTGTTTGGGGAGCACATAAATACTTAAGTGTGATAAAAAGTAAAATTGCGTGATGTACTCAACTTCCTGAGCAAACGCTCCCAGATTTGAACGTTGGCCACAATCTAGCATTGAGACAACATTTCTTCCGGTTTCCCTAAAGAGAAACCTATACTTTATATATTTATGATTAAAAATATGAATTCTTTTTTGACTAACTACAAATGTGAAATTAGTTGGGTACACATTCTGAAATGTATATTTTAACGTGATTCTTAATCTAGTGATTGGGTAGTCAACGCATTTATAAAATTGCACACGGTTTGTTTTTTATGCAATTATGGTTTTAGAACTGTGCAATTGGATACTTTCCACCGTAACCCTTAGATTACGCAAATCACCATTCTTTTTGTTCAGTTTGGGGTTTAAAATGTGCAAATTGGTGTGTGTGTGGGGGGGGGGGGGGGGTTCTAAAAGCTCGAAATTGCACATTCCTGCGTTGCGTAATCTAAGGGTTAGGAATGGCCAGCCGTTTGTTTGCATATTTCGTTCCAAAATACATATTTTTGTTTGTTCGTGACTTAGTTATAACACTTTACATATTTTGCGCCAGAAATCACGCGTAATTATTTTATATGATTTTGGTTTCGAGAAATGAGGCCTAAAATTGCAAATATTTTGTGCAATTTTAGGTTGAAAAAACTGTGTGATTTCTCAGCGGTACATTTCGAAGCCCAAAACTGCACATAAAAAGGCATATCTTCGTGCTTATCTAGCAAAAATCAATATACAAGTTTGTATTCGGCCCTTTACATTTGCCTAACTATTAGATTTGTTTATGGAGATCACATCGAGATTTAATTGTGAGAAAAAGTAAATCGACTAATATACTCAACTTCCCACATTTGGCCGCTGGCCACAATCTAGCATTGGCGCGACATTTCTTCAGTTT